>NC_134355.1:28371471-28501471 GCF_048569485.1 Anomaloglossus baeobatrachus | reverse complement strand
ACATGAGACACCCAAAGAACCTAGATAACTTGGAGAAGATCTGCATGGAGGAGTGGGCCAAGATAACTCCAGAGACCTGTGCCGGCCTGATCAGGTCTTATAAAAGACGATTATTAGCTGTAATTGCAAACAAGGGTTATTCCACAAAATATTAAACCTTGGGGTTGAATAATAATTGACCCACACTTTTATGTTGAAAATTTATTAAAATTTAACTGAGCAACATAACTTGTTGGTTTGTAAGATTTATTCATCTGTTAATAAATCCTGCTCTTGTTTGAAGTTTGCAGGCTCTTACTTATTTGCATCTTATCAAACCTGCTAAATCTGCAGGGGGTTGAATACTACTTGTAGGCACTGTATATATATAATATGGGCTGAAAGTGCACACTCCCAGCTGCAATGCAATATGAGAGTTTTCACATCCAAATCGGAGAAAGGGTTTAGGAATCATAGCTCTGTAATGCATAGCCTCCTCTTTTTCAAGGGACCAAAAGTAATTGGACAAGGGACTCTAAGGGCTGCAATTAACTCTGAAGGCGTCTCCCTCGTTAACCTGTAATCAATGAAGTAGTTAAAAGGTCTGGGGTTGATTTCAGGTGTGTGGTTTTGCATTTGGAAGCTGTTGCTGTGACCAGACAACATGCGGTCTAAGGAACTCTCAATTGAGGTGAAGCAGAACATCCTGAGGGTGAAAAAAAAGAAAAAATCCATCAGAGAGATAGCAGACATGCTTGGAGTAGCAAAATCAACAGTCGGGTACATTCTGAGAAAAAAGGAATTGACTGGTGAGCTTGGGAACTCAAAAAGGCCTGGGCGTCCACGGATGACAACAGTGGTGGATGATCGCCGCATACTTTCTTTGGTGAAGAAGAACCCATTCACAACATCAACTGAAGTCCAGAACACTCTCAGTGAAGTAGGTGTATCTGTCTCTAAGTCAACAGTAAAGAGAAGACTCCATGAAAGTAAATACAAAGGGTTCACATCTAGATGCAAACCATTCATCAATTCCAAAAATAGACAGGCCAGAGTTAAATTTGCTGAAAAACACCTCCTGAAGCCAGCTCAGTTCTGGAAAAGTATTCTATGGACAGATGAGACAAAGATCAACCTGTACCAGAATGATGGGAAGAAAAAAGTTTGGAGAAGAAAGGGAACGGCACATGATCCAAGGCACACCACATCCTCTGTAAAACATGGTGGAGGCAACGTGATGGCATGGGCATGCATGGCTTTCAATGGCACTGGGTCACTTGTGTTTATTGATGACATAACGGCAGACAAGAGTAGCCAGATGAATTCTGAAGTGTACCGGGATATACTTTCAGCCCAGATTCAGCCAAATGCCGCAAAGTTGATCGGACGGCGCTTCATAGTACAGATGGACAATGACCCCAAGCATACAGCCAAAGCTACCCAGGAGTTCATGAGTGCAAAAAAGTGGAACATTCTGCAATGGCCAAGTCAATCACCAGATCTTAACCCAATTGAGCATGCATTTCACTTGCTCAAATCCAGACTTAAGACGGAAAGACCCACAAACAAGCAAGACCTGAAGGCTGCGGCTGTAAAGGCCTGGCAAAGCATTAAGAAGGAGGAAACCCAGCGTTTGGTGATGTCCATGGGTTCCAGACTTAAGGCAGTGATTGCCTCCAAAGGATTCGCAACAAAATATTGAAAATAAAAATATTTTGTTTGGGTTTGGTTTATTTGTCCAATTACTTTTGACCTCCTAAAATGCGGAGTGTTTTTAAAGAAATGTGACAATTCCTACAATTTCTATCAGATATTTTTGTTCAAACCTTCAAATTAAACGTTACAATCTGCACTTGAATTCTGTCGTAGAGGTTTCATTTCAAATCCAATGTGGTGGCATGCAGAGCCCAACTCGCGAACATTGTGTCACTGTCCAAATATTTCTGGACCTAACTGTATGTAATAGCTTACTATCACATTATTTACATATGTCTGCCATATACTAAGTTATTGTATTCTATATACTATATTCTATAGTTACAGAAAGGAGAATTCAATGAGACTGAAGTGAAGGACATGCTGGACAAGATGTTCTCATTAAATTGTAAGTTATGTGATATTGGATCATTCTCTCAAATTCAGAATGAGTAGATAATAATCCTGCAATAACTGATATCACTCTCACTATATACCTGCATATAAAGGGATGGAATTTTCTCTATGAAAAGAAAAGTGTCCTCCAATGGAGTTCTGATAGGTAAAGTATGTGCTCCAAGTACCAGTAATGGCGCTCTCCCAACCAATCTGGATGGATGTCGTTCTCCCAATATCCCAAAGGATATGCCCATTTATTGGATTAAAAACACGTATTAAATTTAAAACATATTTTAAAACATTGAGCCTTCATCAGGTATAAAAATACATTTATTATTATTTATTATTTTTATGTACCTGATGGAGGCTTATCAAGAAGTCAAAACGCTTCATCTCATTGTTTTAAAATATGATTTAATACATGTTTTTAATCCAATTAATGGTCATATCCGTTGGGATGAAAAATACTCCCGATTGTTTGGGAGAGCGCCACTACCGGTACTTGGAACACATACTTTATCTGTTGAAACTCCACTGGAGGACACTTTTTTCTGAGAAGTGAACCAGCAGCACTCCATCCATCTGGGGCTACATATTGGTTTATAAGTATGATAACATCATTGTATAGATAGGTCCAGCAATCCCTCTGTTACGGAGGGGACGATTGAATATAAAATAATATTATATCAATCGTCGCCCCAAGTTATTAAAGCCACTAAGGACAGGAGGACGAAATACAGCAACTCAGGAGACCACAAAAGAAACGAAGGAGATGTTGTAAAGGCACACTCCTACGTGTAGCGTGTCCCTGTTAACCTAACAGGTGTACAAGCAATGGTCACGTGTGTAGGGACACCTCAAAACCAAAGGAAACGCAACAGAAAACGGTCACATGTGTAGGGACACGACAAACCAAAAGGGAACCCAGTTAGCATCACTGGTAAACCTGGAACGTAACCACTGAGCCGGTCACATGTGTACGGGGCACGTCAGACCGTGAAGGCTACCCAGTTAGCGTCACTGAGTCCCCAGGGCTGGCACACACACACAAGTCTGCCACTGACACGGCAGACTGGTCACGTGTGTAGGGGGCACATCTGTCCAGAAGGACCCTAATCCCTCACCGTGCCGAGACACAGCTTGTACCCAGATATGAATACCTGGTACCGGCGCCTGCCCTAAATTCAGATTCACACTGGCACATATACACAAGTCTGCCACAGGCACTGCAGACTAAAATGGCACTGGAACCCACTCACTCCTGACAGCCGGGAAAGCAGCCTTTGCTGTCAGCATGCAGAATGACACTCGCGCCCCGATGGGCGAAGCTACAGACATTTTATAGCCGCCACCCTGGCCCAGGCACCATGGCATGTGGTAATGGTGTTTGCTGCAGCCATACAGGGACTGCCACATCATTGATGAAGTCATGATGACCAATCAGTGGCTGCCACTTCATCGCTGATGTCACTGATAACCAATCAGTGGCCACCTTGTCATCAATGACATCACGCACATGCTTAGTGTGGCTGTATAAGCACTTAGGCTCAGGATGGTACAAAACTCTAGCTACCTGATGCCTCAAGCGGCGGCCAGGTGGTGCTGCAGAGTTAACCGACCCCAATGTGGGAGTCAATCACGGGACTAGACCGGTTCGAGGCACAACAGAACCCGAACCATAACACCCTCACCTATATATTGGCATATTAACAACTACAACGCTCCGAAAACATATTTTATAACATTGAGTATGATGTGTTTCGGCTTCTTGATAAGCCTTCATCAGGTGCATAAAAATACATTTATTATTATCTATTATCTTTATGTACCTGATGAACGTTTATCAAGAAGTCAAAAAGAATCATACTCTATTTTAAAATATGTTTTTATACATGTGTATGCATTTATGGATACTCAGAGGCACACAGACACCCACAGAGACTCGCACACATGCGCACACTCATCGATACACATGCACACAGACAAACACGTGCACGCACACATGCACACAGACAAACACGTGCACGCACACATGCACACACCTTAATACTAAATTTTATAGTCCCTCATGGATATTTTTTCTAATCAGGTTACATCCAATATCATCTAATAAAGCTAATACAGTATATCAAGGCTGTCAATTTTGGACAGTGGCCACATGATATTTCCATGAAGCATTATTCTGTTTTATATATATATATATATATATATATATATATATAAATATATATATATATATAATATACATATAAACATGTACAGAAATGATATTTCTCTTTGTGCAGATCCTGATCTCCAGCCTGTGGGACTCTCTATAAAAACCGTCCGAGATCTGATCAAGCTCATGGATGTATCCTTCTCACAAACTCTATAATTTTCAGGTCATGTGAAGCTCATCTGACGCAATGTGGTGGCCTTAAAGGAATATAACGCCTGCTAAAATATTGTGGCAAAGAAAGAAGAATTTTTTTCTATTATTTCACAGGAGACGCAAAAGTTTGAAGGTTTAATTAGACATTATTGAATCAATTAATAGCAATCCAAAGTGCTCCAAATTTGGATTTATAAGTATATGACATTTTTTAGGATTGAAGTCACACAAATAAAGAAAAAAATCTACCACGATTATGCTGTATATTTTTGATGGCTAGAAAGGAGTAAAAGAGTAATAAAGATTATAGTCACCTGTCTTAGGCCTTCCTCACTTCTGTCTAAGGCTATGCGCGCACTGAGCGTGTTTTTGACGCTGCGTTTTTGTGTGTTTTTGGCAGCTAAAAACGCACAAAAACACAAAAAAATGAACTTGCGGCAAAAACGTGCAAAAAACGCACCGGTAAAATGCATGCGTTTTTATTGCGTTTCGGTGCGTTTTTGGCTGCGTTTTGTTGCATTTTTGATCACTGCGTTTTTCCAATACATTGCGTGGGGGGGAAAACGCAGAAAAACGCAGGAAAGAATTGATATGTCCATTTTTTTATTTTAAGCTCAAAAACGCAGCTGAAAAAAAGTTGTGTGAGGACAGCAAACATGAAAAGTCATAAGCGGGCTTTACACACTAAGATATCGTTAATGATTTATCGTCGGGGTCACGTTGTTTGTGACGCACATTCGGCGTCATTAACGATATCGCAGTGTGTGACACTTATGTGCGACCTAAAACGATCGCAAAAGCGGCCAAAATTATTTGCCGCGCAGAGGTCGTCCTAAAACAAAAAATCGTTCTCTTCTAATTAGCGATGTTCCTCGTTCCTGCGGAGCACACATCGCTGTGTGTGACACCGCAGGAGCAAGGAACATCTCCTTACCTGCCTCCACCGGCAATGCGGAAGGAAGGAGGTGGGCGGGATGTTTCCGTCTCGCTCATCTCCGCCCCTCCGCTTCTCTATTGGACGGCTGCCGTGTGACGTTGCACGACCCGCCCCCTTAGAAAGGAGGCGGATCGCCGGCCAGAGCAACGTCGCAGGACAGGTAAGTCCGTGTGACGGGGTTAAGCGAGGTTGTGCGTGACGGGCAGCGATTTGCCCGTGTCGCACAACCGACGGGGGCGGGTACGATCGCTTGCGATCTTGCTAGCGAGATCGTAGCGTGTAAAGCCCGCTATAGACTTTGTTGGGGAAGCAGTCATGCATTTTTGAGCTCGAAAACGCACAAAAACGCACCCAAAAAATGCGCAAAAACGCTTAGTGGGCACATAGCCTTATTGTCACAGCTCAGTGGTTTTTGCATCAGTCTTCGAATCAGTCTTCAGTCTGGATCTTCTGGCTTTCACTAGGCTACAAGTGGTCATGTGGGAAATGGGGCAACTGGTTGAGGTCAATGACGTGCTTCATGCCCCACTAGTTATCATTAGAAGGAAGATCCGAACTGAAGACCAGCCAGAGGTGAGTGGAGGCATGTGCGGGACTGGGAGAGGCAGAACAGGGGAGGAGAGTACATAAGACAGTTGAGTATATTCTTCTAGAATTTCTTAAACTCTTCCCAATCCTCTATTTATTATGTTCTGACGTTTGGAGGAACAGCAGAACATCATGATTGGCAGAGATGCCAAAATACTTTCATAGCAGAAAGGAGTTTGAACGTTGCAGCCAAATTCAACAGAATTGAGAGAGCAAAAGCAACATGATGCACTGAACTCAGCTACTATTAGATGTTGAATGCTAAGTAGAGATGAGTGAAGCTGAGGTTTGAGTTCGGAAACTGAGCATAAAAAAAAACAAAACAAGGTTCGGGTTCGAGGTTCGAGTGAGTGACGAGTACAAACCACTCAAGTGAGCATCACTGTGCAGTGTTTGTTTGGTTCACATTTGGTGTAAAATCAGCGTGATCAGATGTAGTGTACACACACAAACACCCCCCTATAAAAATATATATAAACCCCGCCCACCCTGCCCCGGAAGTGTTTTACTAAAGGCCCATAAGCAAAACACTTCCAGGGCAGGGTGGGCGGAGTTTATACATTTTTTTGGGGGGTGCCTGTTAAAGCACACCAATCACCAGAATTTTCCTACATAACCTAAAGACAGTGCTATACTGGCACTATCAGGCGGATTCTATACATAACTTTAGTTGTCAGCTAGGATGTATAGGTTTTGAAACACAAGCGAGTAAAGTTTGTAAAATGAACAGCTGTTTGAATGACAGCAGCTGATAGCTGTGGTGGGTAGTCATAGTTATCCCCTCCCCCTGTTATATATGCTAATTCTATTATGGAGTAATTTTACTTTGTGACTAGAAGGACCTGTGCTGATGTCATACTCATGTGACCAGAAGGAACGGGGCCTCAGCCAGCAGAAAAATAATGTTGATTTCTGGTATCAGCTATGTTTGCTGAGGCCCTGCTTCTTCTGGTCACATGGGTATGACATCAGCACAGGTCCTTCTAGTCACAAAGTAAAACGATTCCGTAACAGAATTAGCATAAATAACAGGGGGAGGGGATAACTATGACTACCCATCCCAGCTATTAGCTGCTGTCATTCAAACAGCTGCTCATGTACTGCCCCGCGGGCTCGGTTGGCTGCCGAACCACTCGGATCCATGCTCGTCGGTGGGTGGCTCGAGCTCTCCACGGACCCGGGGGTCACATTGCTCTGAAAGGGGGTTGGCGTTACACGCAGGGGCTTCGGTACGGAGTTCCACGGCCGGGGCCGCGGTGGTTTGTAGGGGATTTAAGTTTGTGACGCCACCCACGGGTTGTGGTGAATGGATGGACACCACGCTGCCGTTGACTAGGCCTCCCGGGGACGGTGTTGCACAGCTTGATGTTGACCCCTCCGTGGGTAGGGGAGTGATGGTCCCGGGGGCCCGAGGGAGGCGCTGAGGTGAAGGAATGGATGGTGCTGGCGTGTCAGTGCGGTGCGCGGCCAGAAGGCACTGGTGTACTCACTATGATACAACACACTGGAGTCTCTGGTAAACCAAACGGGATGACGAACGGTGCCCGCAGCCGGCTGCAGCTTCCCCTTAACAGGTTGGTGGTTTCCGCCTTTCTCCTGCACCTCTTTAATATGAACGTTATGACTCCTATGCCTAAGCAACGGTAGTCCGCTCCCCGGCTTGCTGGGTGTCGGGAGAGCCCTGTTTGCCCGCAGACGCTGGCCCCTTGGTTCTCTATGCCTTGACGGTGGCTTTACCCTAATGGTTGGGCTGTTGTCTTCAGTTGGGTCTTGTGTGGGAAAGGTCCTAAAGTCCAGTCCTCAATCAGTTGATTCGACTTAGCCTAGTTGTTTCTGGGCCTCGTACTGGGTCTGAGTACCCCTCCTGGTGCTCCGGTTTCCAATCGGTTCCCCGGTTCGGTACCGGCGGGCCACCGCCAAACCCCGGTCCCTACGGTTCCACCGGCTGTAATCCCAGCTCCTGCAGGCGGCCACCACCATCTGCCTCCTTGCCAGAGGTGACTGGGCTCCAACCCAGACACCTGGTAGACTATGGCAGGCCTGGTCACAGGTCTGCCCTTGAACTTGACTGCTCCCGTCCACTGTCAAGGCTAATCTACTTGGAACTACTGTTTTTACCGCCTCCAGGCCTGTGAACGCCTTGGTGGGCGGAGCCAACCACCTGGCTCCACCCCCCTGGTGTGGACATCAAACCTGGAGGAAGGTGAAAAGGGTTTTGAAGTTTGGCTGCTGTCACCTTTTTAGGGAGGGGGTGTGTGTGCGTGGGACTACCTGCGACGACCTGACTAGTCCAGGGCGTCACATTCATTTTACAAACTTTACTTGCTTGTGTTTCAAAACCTATACATCCGAGCTGACCACTAAAGGTATGTATAGAATCAGCATGATAGTGCCAGTATAGCACTGGCTTTAGGTTATATAGGAAAATCCTGGTGATTGATGCACTTTAAAAAATTAAATTTTACACCACAGAAGAAAAAAAACAAACTTTAACTGCAGCCTACCCAGGAGGACAACACCAAGACTCTGAGCACAGACGAATTCAAGAAGACCTGGCTGAAGGTGGAGAAATACTGGGTAATGATTGATACGTGTCCCTTTTTATTATTATTTACTAGGTGATGAGGGTTATTCTCAGGTTTAAGAAGAGAATACCTATTGGTGAATATGTTTATTTCTTCTTTCCCTTTTAGAACATCTTCCAGTCTGCGGATGCTGACAAAAGCGGAACCCTTTCTGCTGCTGATTTGAGAGACGCAATTATGCAAGCAGGTACCCAACATTAGGCAAAGGAACGTTTCATTGTATTGATCATGATTTACCAAAACTATGTCATATACTAAGGACAGCCTATGATTATAGTGATTCCAGAGAATCTCATTAATGTGCGATTCCATTGATCTGTAGAATCTAAGTTACCAGACAATCTATTGAGGGTATCATGGTTTTAGCAAATGCAGCTTATTTATTCTATTATGAAGAGTAATACAATATTCTGATATACTGTACTAACCTCCAAGTTTTCAAGATATCAGCCCGCAGTCAATAGGAACTTTTACCTTATGGGTAACTTCTTCTTACTTGTTACTTTACATAGTGTAGATCAGGGTGTACTCCTTGGATGTTCATCCTTGGTATATACATGGAATTTAATTTTTCACATTCTTTTTTTTTTCCTATTTTTTAGGTTTTAACTTTAACACAACAATTCTAAACGCTGTTATTCAAAAACTCGCCCATGACGACCTGGAGATGGACTGTAATGTATTTTTTTCCACCATAGCAAATCTGGAGACCTTATTCAGTGAGTAGTATATTAATATTACACACAAATATATACACTATATATATCTCAAAAGTGAATACACCACTCACATTTTTGTAAACATTTTAATATATTATTTCATGGGACAACAGTGAAGATCTGACCCTTTGACACAATGTACAGTGTTAGGCCTAGGACACACGGTGAGAAAAACGGAGCGAGTGGAAAGCGATAAAAAAAAAAATCGCATTCCACTTGGACCAATATAACCCTATGGGCCCACACCCATGAGCAATTATTTTCTCAGCCCTAATCGGACCGAGAAAACAGACGCCTCAATGCTGCAACTGTAATGTAATCCTGTTTCACTTGCACCCATTCAAGTCTATGGGGTGAGAGACACATCGCACTGCACTCATATTACACCAGTGTAATGCAAGTGGAGTGTGAGAATCGCAATTGCCGGCAATGGAGGATATAGGGAGATAAATCTCTCCCTCTCCTCCGCAGCGCCGGCCCTCCTTCCACAGCGCCAGCCCTCCCCCTGCAGCTGTGGTCTGATCGCCCTCCTCAGCACCAGCCCTCCCCCTGCAGCTGTGGTCTGATCGCACAATCGGACCACAGTCGCAATGACCCTCGCATGACTCTCAGCTCCCGCTGTGCTGCGAACGTGAACCGACTGTCATGCGAGGGCACGCAGTGTCCCTGTGTGACCTCAGCCTCAGTGTGCAGCTTGTATAACAAGGTACACCTGATGTCCTCTAAATAACTCAATAAATAGTCATTAATGTCAAACTGCTGGCAATAAAAATGAGTGCACCCCTAAGTGAAAAGGGCCAAATTGTGCCCAGTGAGCCATTTTCACTCCCCAGTGTCATGTGACTCATTACTGTTCCAAGGTCTCATGTGTGAATGGGGAGAAGTTGTGTTACATTTGGTGTTATCGCTCACATACTCTCATACTGCTCAAGGGAAACTCAACATGGCTCCTCATGGCAAATAATTCTCAGGGCATGTGAAGAAAAGAATTGTTGCTCTATATAAAGATGGTCAAGGCTATAAGAAGATTGTCACCACCCTGAACCTGAGCTGCAGTATGGTGGCCAAGACCATACAGCGGTATAACATGACAGGATCCACTCAGAACAGGCCTTGCCATGGTCAACCGAATAAGTTGAGTGCACATGCTCACCATCATATCTAGAGGTTGTTTTTCAAAACAACTATGAGTGCTGTCAGCATTGATGTAAAGATTAAAGGGGTGGGGGGTCCACCTATCAGTGCTCAGACCATATCCCACACACTGCATCAAATTGGTTTGCATGGCTGTAATCCCAGAAGGAAGCCTCTTCTAAAGATGTAAACTGTTTGCTGAAGACAGCAGACTAAGCACATGGATCACTGGAACAATTTCCTGTGGTCTGATGAGACCAAGATAAAATAAATTTTGATCTGATGGTGTCAAGTGTGTGTGGCAACAACCAGGTGAGAAGTACAAAGACAAGTGTGTCCTGCGTACAGTCAGGCATGTTTTTGGGAGTTTCATGGTTTGGAGCTGCATGAGTGCTGCCATCTGTGGGGAGCTACAGATCATTGAGGGAACCCCAAACACACCTTCAAGACAACTGTGCCACCCCAGCAGCAGATTGAATCGCTCGGATCCGGGATGGTGTCCGTTCGTGGCTCGAGGGTTTCCGGACCCGTGGGCTAGTGGCCACACTCTAAAGTAAAAGGTGGATATTTACAGGGGAGTTATAGTTCGTGACACGACCTGTAGTGTGCGGTAATTGGGAGTACCGCCGCTGCCGTTGGGAGTACCCGGGGTGATGGAGTGGGGCAGCAAGGTGTCGTTGCCCTCCACGGGTACGGGCAGGCCCCGGGACTGTGGATCGTGCTACTGGGTGCTGTGAAGGGGAAATCACTCAGGTACTCACTCAGCCAATGAGCAGACGCTGATAACCGGGTAAACCAAGTCTCTGGGTGCCGCTGCCTCTCGCAGGGGAGCTTGTCCAGGTCCTGTCCCCTGCAGTGCTGTCTGGTGATCCGTGACCTACCTCCTGGCAGAAAGTTTAAATTCACCGTAGTGGCCCAGTAGTCTGGAACTTGCTGGGTCCCGCTCCCCACTGTGGCTAAGTGTGGGAGTCTGCTCTCAGGGCTCATGCTTGGGATTTTAGTGGGCTGCTTGTCTGGAAGGCCCTATCCCCCTCATTGCGCTAGTGCTCAGATTCTGGAGCTAGTGGAAACAGTCCATAAAGGGTCTGCTCTCCGCAGGTTAATTGCCAGGTTGCCTGAAGCTTCTCCCCGACCTATGGTACGTGTACCCCGCTGTACCTTCGGTCCCGGACCGGTGATAGGAGCAGGCTGCTGACCTTCCTCTTTGACAGGTCCAGGCACCTAACATCAATCCCCTGTGACTGGGGTCCAACTCCTCTAGGTCCAGACCACCGTCTGCAACCTAGTCAGCTTCTCCTGGGATCCACCACTCCCAGCCTCCTCCACTTTACTACTCCACTTTGCACTACTCTTCACTCCTCACCTCCCCTTCCTGACCCCTACGTTGGTGACCCTATTCCGCTTAAGCCACCCACTGGTGTGTCTGGTGGTTGTGGTGCAAGGTGTATCTAGGATTTGATTTGCTGTTGGAGGCAGCACTGTAAGATGGGGACCCAGAACCATGAGGGATTTGAATACCGCACTAAAGAGAGAGAGCGTGCAGTACCCTGTGACGACCTGAATAGTCCAGGGGTACGACACAACCACTGCCTGCTAACGAAAGTGAGGGTAAAGGTGCTAGACTGGTCAAGCATGTCTTCCCACCTAAACTCTATTGAACATCTATGGGGCATCCTCAAATGGAAGGTGGAAGAGCACATGGTCTCTAACATCCAGCTGCTCCGTGATGTCATCATGGAGCAGTGGAGAGGATTAAGTGTCTCCTATGAAGCTCTAGTGATCTTCATGCCCAAGAGAGTTAAGGTGGTGCTGGAAAATAATGGTGGTCACACAAAATATTAACATTTTGGGGTGTACATGTGTCGCCCAGGGATAGGGGGTACTCAGAGCCGGGCCAATGGGGTCGCTTCTAGAGGTATCACGGTGGCGTGACCCAGTCTGTGATCCCAGGCTCCACAACAAAAGGGGAATATGTAAAGGGGGATTGTCTGTGACACCACCCGTGGGTTGCGGTGATGAGATGGTGGCACCGCTGCTGCCTCTGGGGACCGTGCCCGGGACTGATGGTGTGGGGCAGCAATGTGGGATCCCCTCCATGGGTAGGGGAGTTGTAGTCCCGGGGCCCAATTGGGAGTTGTGGTGGTGGCAGGGATTGCAGGGAGCAGGAAACTCAGTTTGGTTGTCTTGGTGTTGGATGAAGCTAGGCTGATGTGTGTGGTCAGAAAACACAGAGTCCTTTGTAAACCAACTTGCCAAATGGACGGTCACCGTTGGCGGGTGTCTTCGGGTCCCACACCCAGATATACAGCCAGGGGCCCTTCCTTCCACACTCTCTTTCTGTCTCTCTCTTGTCTGGACTAGTCCATTTGAACGGCCTCTGGATTGGGTCCCGCATCGGCGGGCTACAACCCTGTCCCGGTCGCCTCAGGTTCCCCGCTGCCGGATCTCCGTCACCTGTGGCCCTCACAGCCACCTAGTCCGGTAGTCCAGGGCTCCAACTCCGGCTACCACTTTCTCCGGGGAGCTGCAAGCCTTCCCTGTCAGCTTTCCACTGACTACAGCACAACTGAACTAAATTCTGCTCTGTCACTTCCTTAACTCCCCTCGCCCCCTCCCTTTTCCTTGGGAGGGGGTGAGTAGGGCCTGATTGGCTGCTGTACATCTGTGTGGGGATTGTGTAGCTACCAAGGAGGATTAACTCTTTCTGTGACTACCTGGTTTTACCAGGGCGTCACATACGCACTTTTTTGCCAGCAGTTTAGACATTAATGGCTGTGTGGTGAGTTATTTAGAGGGCACCAAATTTGCATAGCCTCACAAGCTTCACAATGACACTGTACAGTGTATCACAGGGTCATATCTTGAGCGTTGTCCCATGGAAAAAATATAATAAAATATTTACAAAAATGTAACAGGTGCATTCACTTCTGTGATATACTGTTGTATATATATAGTGAAAGTGAAAAATTTTCTTACACTTTTCAATACCATGCCAACTAGTAGGTCAGCAAATGATAAAGCAAAGATGTGTAGGTTATTTGGAATCTTGTTGCTGGAGTTGAGAAATCTGAAACACCAGTGATGAGGTGGTTATTAGATTACTTGACTCACCAGAGTTAAAGGTGTGACCAGCACCAGGAATAGCAAAGGAGGCGTTCATAATAATATACCTGGATTCAGCAAAGGTGTGAAAAACACCAGGAATATAATACTGATCTTGTAGTAGTAGTAGTTGTTTGCCGGCATAGCAGTCAGGAACAGATGATTAATCAGATTCAGGCCGGCTTCACACCTGCGATTAACTCGCACGAGTGCTATGCGAGAAAATCTCCCATTGCACTCGGACCCATGTTAATCAATGAGGCAGCTCCGATCTGCTATTTTTTTATTCACTCCAAATCGGACTGAGAAAAAAATGGCATGCTGCGTTTTGGTGAGTTTCTCGCGCGAGTCTCTTCAATGTAAGTCTATGGGTGCGTGGAAAAAACCGGATGTCACACGGATGGCACACACACGATCCTAGTGACATCCATTTTTCTCAAAAGGTTTCTAGCAAGTAGCAGAGAACACTGTAAATGCTCCTGTACATAACAGTACATGAGTAGCAGCTGCTGAGGGTAAAAACTGATTGCACACTGACAGCACACTGATGAAATGTTAGAAGAAATCGTCCGACTTTCTGGCATGAGAATGGGACCGATTTTACACTCGCAAGTGTGATTCCAGCCTCAGACACTACCTTGAGTAGAACCAAGTTGGAAGTGTAACAAAACTCCAGGGAAGCTCGTGTAAGCAAAGAGTATAGGGGGCTTTACACGCTGCGATATCGTTAGTGAATTATCGTCGGGGTCACGGTGTTTGTGACGCACATCCGGCTTCATTAACGATATCGCAGTGTGTGATACCTACGAGCGACCTTAAATGATCGCAAAAGAGGTCAAAATCGTTTGCCGTGGAGAGGTCGTCCTGAAACCGAAAATCATTGTCTGCTTATTAGCGATGTTGTTCATCGTTCCTGCGACACCACACATCGCTGTGTGTGACACTGCAGGAGCGAGGAACATCTCCTTACCTGCCTCCACCGGCAATGCGGAAGAAAGGAGGTAGGCGGGATGTTACGTCCCGCTCATCTCCGCCCCACCGCTTCTATTGGACGCCTGCCGTGTGACGTCGCACGAACTGCCCCCTTAGAAAGGAGGCGGTTCGCCGACCAGAGCGACGTCGCAGGGTAGATAAGTACGTGTGATGGGGACTAACAAGGTTGTGCACCACGGGCAGCGATTCACACAACCGACGGGGGCGGGTACGATCGCTTGCGATCTCGCTAGCAAGATCACAGCGTGTAAAGTACCCTTATCACTACATGAATACTCAGGTGGCAAGCAGCCACCTGAATTGACCTTAAAAAGTCTTGGATGATGACATTAGTGGTAATTTTCAGGTAACCCGCGCAGACTAGTATAGAGGGAGGCTGCCATAAGAGAAGGAAGAAAAGCCAGACTTTTGGGCCAGATGAGATGACTAACATATATATTCACATAAATATACAGAGATGAGTGGTGTACTGCTTATATTTTGCAGCAGACGTCTACAGATTGATTATACATGATATTTCTTCTCCTATTCCAACCACTGATTGACGAACATATAGTGATGCCATTAAGAAAATATAGATTATTATTAATCTACATTATTAAACAGTGCTATGCACTAGATGCAGTAAAAACCATGCTATAAAGCTCAGCTGCTGCAGAACATCATGTTGCACAGGCAGGAAGAGACCTTCACAGAACACCTGTAGTTATACTGAGAAAAATTACACAGAGGCGGACTTCATTTACTTGTCCCTCAAGATTTTACTTAGGCCACTTTCACAAGTCACTGAAAAACACAGTGATGCCAGTCAAAATGCGGACTTGTCTTCATGCAGAACACACAGAAGCGCTTGTGCGCCGCACGGAAAGATGGTCAGTGAGAAATCACTGATATATGCACAGACCCATTGATTTTAATAGGTCGGTGTATGTCCGTGATTCTGGTACACATAAAAAAGTAACATACGTACCAGAATCACTAATATGTCAAGGGGGGCCTTAAGTGTATCAGACTATAAAGGGCTGAATACAGATGCATGTCACAATTTTCATATTTATATTTTTAAAATATTTAGAAAACGCCTATATCATATACTTTACACTTCACAAATACTTGGAATTTTGTGCTGGTATAGGACATAAAATCCCAATAAAATACATTTTAAGTTTGTGAGTATAATATGAAAAAAATATCAAAAAGTTCATGGGGTATGAATACTTTTACAAGGCAATGTATGTCTTTAGTTCTTGGACCAGACTATTTAATGGAAAATAATTCAACCAGAATGGATGAGGACTAAACACACGGTGGAAGTGAAACAAAACTGTAATAATAAGCTTCTTACCTTATGCTGCAGCCTTTAAGTTAACTATCACTGAAGAATCCTTTCTCACTTGAGATTCAAATTGTACATTGCCGTCTGGTCCCTGTATGGGCGCCAAATTTTAGTGAAGGAAATAAACTCTATTACTATTGTCTTCTGAACTCAAACTAGTAATATATATATATATATATATATATATATATATATATATATATATATATATATATATATATATATATATATATATATATATAAAGCCCCAATTAATATACTGTCACAATCAAAGAACACTTCCTGTTGAAAGATATAGCCTTCCCCCTAGTTTCAAGTACCATAATTATCCAGTAGGAATTGAAGGTGTCAACAGAAATCGGGAACTTATCTGTCCAACAATGTCATTTATTTAATCACCTTGAAAGAAGATTCATGAGACAAGGTGGTTACACACAGACAAAAAGGAGTTGATGATATTGTCTCACACTCTGATTCTGATTCACTCTGATTCTCTTTTCCCAACAGACATGTTTGACTTGTTGAAACCCAATGAAGGTGGATCAATCAGTCTGTCTTTAGATGAGGTGAGTAGAACAGATTTTGATGCTTGTTTTATTCATTTTATGAAAAGTAGTTTTAAAGATAGTTAACATTACCAAAAGTTCAGCCTTGGAAAAACGGGGTTACTAGAAGAATGTTCCTATTCTTTAAACTAATGATTAGAGGGTATCAGTTCAACAGTATAAATACAATCTTTAGTACAATTCATGATGGCACAGAATATTCAAAAAGTTAAACCAAGGGATGGGAGAGGACATGCTGCTTAAAGGGAACCTCTCACCAGATTTGATGACTATAAGCTGCGGCCACCACCACCGGGCTCTTATATACAGTATTCTAACATGCTGTATATAAGAGCCCAGGCCGCTGTGTAGAACATAAAAATCACTTTATAATACTTACCTAAACGGTCGCTGCAGTGGACTTGGGCCATATGGGCATCTTCATTCCCCAGTGCTGGCGCCTACTCTTTCGGCTATCTTCACTCTCCTTCTGAAGTCTGTGTGCATGACTCGTCCTACGTCATACACACTCACCGGTCCCGCGCAGGCGCACTACAATACTTTGATCTGCCCTGCTCAGGGCAGATCAAAGTACACCCGCAAAACCTCAATGCCGGTGAGTGTGGATGACGTAGGACGCATCATGCACCCCGGCTTCAGAAGAATGACGACAAAGATGGCTTAAAGAGGAGGCGCCGAGACCGGAGAACGGAGACACCCATATGACTCAACTCCATTGCAGTGACCATTTAAGTAAATATTATAAATTCATTTTTACGTTCTACACAGCGGCCTGGGCTGTTATATACAGCATGTTAGAATGCTGTATATAAGAGCCCACAGATGGTGGCCGCAGTTTATAGGCCCCAAATCTGGTGACATGTTCTCTTTAATACAACACCATGTTGCGCTGGTGTTCATTCAGAGTGGTGTCGCATCTGACCATAACTGGATTCCTGGAAGTTGGAGTACCAGTCACAGTACAAAATTATCTGAATATGGAGCGCAAAGGGCGCTTAGGAAGTACAATAGTGAATTACAAGAACGCTGCAGAAAAAGTCACGTGCATAAAAGGAATTTGTTATCAGAAAATAATTTTGTATAAAGGAATATTAAATATTGTTAAAGGGAATAGTCCAGTAGGATCAGTCATCCTGAGCCATCTACATGGGCATGCAGGTCATAGAAGTTTTATTAAAATGACACCTTAATATCTGCCATCCAATGTCTTATTCCAACAAAAACCGGGGAATTACGACCAAAGGGCACAAGTACAAAGAAGGGCGCAAACACCAGGAGAATCACAGGTAAGTGAGAGATAATTCCATCCCTGACAGATTACAATCAATCAAAAGATATATTAAATAGCCATATACACTGTATAGAATAAATTAATAGAAAAACCATATACATAGTATAGAGGATAGTCACCAATTAATACCAGGCATGAGAGTATAATGACTAATTCTATAGCACCAGTCAAGAAGCCAGTTAATCATATATATCCCTAAGGTGCTTAAATAGCGACTAAAATGTCATAGATAATAATATGACTGCACTGGATTTGAATGCCTAACTGATCATTACAGATATAGAACCATTAATCATTAAGGCTAAATAGCCATGGTGTTGACATACGTGGGAGTTAAATCTGAAAAGCTACCTGGTGCCGGCGTCCACCCGATGGCCGTTTCGGCTGAAAAAGCCTTCATCAGGGGGAGTGAGGAACGCTTTCCCAGCCAAAACGGGTGTCGGGTGGACGCCGACACCAGGTAGCTTTTCAGATTTAACTCCCAGGTATTTCAACACCTTGGCTATTTAGCCTTAATGATTAATGGTTCTATATCTGTAACTATCAGTTAGGCATTCACATCCAGTGCAGTCATATCATTATCTATGACATTTTAGTCGCTATTTAAGCACCTTAGGGATATATATGATTCACTGGCTTCTTGATTGGTGCTGTAAAATCAGTCATTATACTCTCATGCCTGGTATTAATTGGTGACTATCCTCTATACTATGTATATGGTTTTTGTATTCATTTATTCTATACTGTGTATATGGCTATTTAATATATCTTTTGATTGATTGTAATCTGTCAGTGATGGAATTGTCTTTACGCCCTTCTTTGTACTTGTGCCGCCTATCACCTACCCTTTCAATAAAGTTTTACTTTTCAGCAATTGGTCTTTTGGTCATAAGTCCCTGGTTTTTTTTTCTGTATTCCTGTGACTTGCCCTGGTCCTATCCAGTATTTATCACATCAGGATTTTTCTCTATATTTTACATGCAATGTTCTGGTAGATATGGATTGGCTGAGGTTTTTGTTTAATGTCTTATTCCAGTAAATACAACTTTTTTAACATTAGGATTTATTGGCCAGACATCCATTTTCCCGAGAATCTGCATCCAGAGGTTTAAAGGGGGCGTTACCAGAGTGAGACATGTAATGACTGACAGTCTGCTCTCATAATCAGATGAGAATAAAACTTGGTACTCAGATAAGGCAATAAAGTGGTAAAGAGGTTGATCTAATGAAAGAACTAAGGGGCACTTTGCACACTACGACATCGCAGGTGCAATGTTGGTGGGGTCAAATCGAAAATGATGCACTTCCGGCATCGCTCTCGATATCGTAGTGTGTAAAGCATTTTTGATACGATTAACGAGCACAAACGCGTCGTAATCGTATGATCGGTGTAGCGTCGGTCATTTCCATGAATTGGGAAAGACCGATGTTACGATGTTGTTCCTCATTCCTGTGGCAGCACACATAGCTGTGTGTGAAGCCGCAGGAGCGAGGAACATCTCCAACCTGTGTCCTGGCCGGCTATGCGGAAGGAAGGAGGTGGGCGGGATGTTTACGTCCCGCTCATCTCCGCCCCTCCACTTCTATTGGCCGCCTGCCGTGTGACGTCGCTATGATGCCGCATGACCCGCCCCCTTAGGAAGGAGGCGGTTCGCCGGCCAGAGTGACGTCGCAGGGCAGGTGAGTGCATGTGAAGCTGCCGTAGCGATAATGTTCGCTACGGCAGCTATCACCATGATATCGCAGCTGTGACGGGGGCGGGGACTATCATGCTCGGCATTGCAGCATTGGCTTGTGATGTCGTAGTGTGCAAAGTGCCCCTAAAGGATCAGCACAGACGTTTCGGTCATAACAGACCTTCATCAGTGTGCCTTTACTGTGGTCCTCAGGATCTCTTGGAGCTGTAGCCAGCGCTATCTGAAATTGCGGTATCAAATGCTGTGTTAAGCTAGCGCAAGCTTAACACAGCGGTTAAGGCCACACTGATGAAGATCTGTTATGACCGAATCGTCTGTGCTGATCCTTCAGTTCTTTCAATAAATCAACCACTTTATCACCATATCTGAGGGCCAAGATTTAAGGCCGCTTTACACGCAACGACATCGCTAACTTGATATCGCTGGGGTCACGGAATTCATGACGCACATCCGGCCTTGTTAGCAACGTCGTTGCGTGTGACACTTCCGAGCGACCGCTAACGATCAAAAATACTCACTTAATCGTTGATCGTTGACACGTCGTTCATTTTCAAAATATCGTTGCTGGTGCTGGACGCAGGTTGTTCGTCGTTCCTGAGGCAGCACACATCGCTATGTGTGACACCCCAGGAATGGCTAACAACAGCGTTCTTACGTCCTCCGGCAACGAGGTGGGCGTGTCATTAATGCGGCTCATCTCCGCCCCTCCACTTCTATTGGTGGGCCGCTGTGTGACGTTGCTGTGACAGCGCACGAACCTCCCCCTTAAAAAAGAGGTTGTTCTCCGCCCACAGCGACGTAGCTAGGAAGGTAAGTATGTGTGATGTGTTCTAGCGATATTGTGCGCCATGGGCAGCGATTTGCCCGTGATGCACAAACGATGTGGGCGGGTGTGATCTCTAGCGACATTGCTAGCGATGTCACTGCGTGTAAAGCCCCCTTTAGTCTCATCAATGATGGGTTAGGAATCTACTTGTGCACCACCTACAGAAGTGTTGTGATTATCTACTCAGATCTCATAATCTCACACAGTTCTGCAGAGAGATCGCAACCAGCGCAGTACAACAGAAGGGAACTTTGTCTCACAAACATATTTGCAGGTGTCTTGCTGTCAGCTCTGCTGTTCTGTCCCCCCCACACACACTGGCTGCCTATGAGATGGAATAAGACATTGGATCAAATTTGTTTATTTAATTTTTCATACGTTTAACAATATAAAAAAAAATATTGAAATTTAATTTCCCATTAACCACTAAGCCTAAATTCAGCCTCATACTTACAGATCATTTTTCAGCAGTCTCAATGGGATTGATAGTAAAGTGTCAGTCTTTGCTGATGACACCAAACTATGTACAGTCATATGAAAAAATGTGGGCACCCCTATTAATGTTAACCTTTTTTCTTTACAACAATTTGGGTTTTTGCTATTTCAGTTTCATCTATCTAATAACTGATGGACTGAGTAATATTTCTGGATTGAAATGAGGTTTATTGTACTAACAGAAAATGTGCAATCCGCAATTAAACAAAATTTGACCGGTGCAAAAGTATGGGCACCTCAACATAAAAGTTACATTAATATTTTGTAGATCCTCCTTTTGCAAAAATCACAGCCTCTAGTCGCTTCCTGTAGCTTTTAATGAGTTCCTGGATCCTGGATGAAGGTATATTTGACCATTCCTGTTTACAAAACACTTCCAGTTCAGTTAAGTTTGATGGTCGCCGAGCATGGACAGCACGCTTCAAATCATCCCACAGATGTTCAATGATATTCAGGTCTGGGGACTGGGATGGCCATTCCAGAACATTGTAATTGTTCCTCTGCATGAATGCCTGAGTAGATTTGGAGCGGTGTTTTGGATCATTGTCTTGCTGAAATATACATCCCCTCCGTAACTTTAAACTTCGTCACTGATTCTTGCACATTATTGTCAAGAATCTGCTGATACTGAGTTGAATCCATGCGACCCACAACTTTAACAAGATTCCCAGTGCCGGCATTGGCCACACAGCCCCAAAGCATGATGGAACCTCTACCAAATTTTACTGCGGGTAGCAAGTGCTTTTCTTGGAATGCCGTGTTTTTTTGCCTCCATGCATAACGCATTTTTGTATGACCAAACAACTCAATCTTTGTTTCATCAGTCCACAGGACCTTCTTCCAAAATGTAACTGGCTTGTCCAAATGTGCTTTTGCATACCTCAGGCGACTCTGTTTGTGGCATGCTTGCAGAAACGGCTTCTTTCACATCACTCTCCCATACAGCTTCTCCTTGTGCAACGTGCGCTGCATTGTTGACCGATGCACATTGACGCCATCTGCAGCAAGATGATGCTGCAGGTCTTTGGAGGTGGTCTGTGGATTGTCCTTGACTGTTCTCACCATTCTTCTTCTCTGCCTTTCTGATATTTTTCTTGGCCTGCCACTTCTGGGCTTAACAAGAACTGTACCTGTGTTCTTCCATTTCCTTACTATGTTTCTCACAGTGGAAACTGACAGTTTAAATCTCTGAGACAACTTTTTGTACCTTCCCCTGAACAACTATGTTGAATAATCTTTGTTTTCAGATCATTTGAGAGTTGTTTTGAGGAGCCCATGATGCCACTCTTCATAGGAGATTCCAATTTAGTGCTTTAGTAAGTCAGTAAAAAGTAGTTAGGAGTGTTCAAATCAAGAAATTGATAAGGGTGCCCATACTTTTGCACCAGTCAAATTTTGTTTAAATGCGGATTGCACATTTTCTGTTAGTACAATAAACCTCATTTCAATCCAGAAATATTACTGAGTCTATCAGTTATTAGATATATGAAACTGAAATAGCTGCTGCAAAAACCCAAATTGTTATAAAGAAAAAAGGTTAACATTAATAGGGGTGCCCAAACTTTTTCATATGACTGTAGGATATTAAAAACTGACCTTGATAGTACAATATTACAAAAAGACAAGAATAAGATGTCAGAATGGGCAGATACTTGGCAAATGAGATTTAATGTTGATAAATGTAAAGTAATGCACCTAGGACGGAGAAATCCTATAGCTGCGTATACATTAAATGGAAGTAAACTCGGGACTACAGAACAGGAGAAGGACTTGGGTATTCTCATTACAAATAAGCTGAGCAGCAGCACTCAATGTCAGGCAGCAGCTGCTAAAGCAAACAAGATTCTAGGGTGTATAAAAAGAGATTAGATCCCGTGATCCCGACATATTGTTACCCCTCTATAAATCACTTGTAAGGCCACATCTGGAATACGGGATCCAGTTTTGGGCTCCACATTTTAAAACGGACATTCAGAAGTTAGAGTCAGTTCAAAGGCGGTGGCGACTAGACTACTACAAGGAATGGAGGCCGCCCATATGATGAGAGGATGAAAAAGTTAGATATGTTTAGCTTAGAAAAAAGACGTCTCAGAGGAGATCTCATTTATATGTATAAATGCATGTGTGGTCAATATAAAGGACTGGCACATGACATTTCTTCCAAAGACAGTACTAAGGACCAGGGGGCACTCACTGCGAGTGGAAGAAAAGTGATTCCGGCAGCTAAATAGGAAAGGGTTCTTTACAGTTAGAGCAGTCAGACTGTGGAATGCCCTACCACAAGAGGTAGTAATGGCAGACACTATAACAGCTTTTATATCAGGGCTGGATGATTTCCTCAGTACACAAAACATTGTTGGTTATAAATGATTTAGTGACCAAATGTAGAACTGTTAGAGGAAGGTTGAACTAGATGGACCTAGGTCTTTATTCAACCTAAGTAACTATGTAACTAACTATTATCATCACAGAAAGGGTTACAATGAACCTGTACATAGAGGAGATAACATGGTACCTAGCACTCACACAATAGATGACCCCACATCGTCACTGAGCCCCCTGGTGGACTGAATTGTTGATTGGCATTGATCCGGAGGGGATTCTGTCTCTACCTCTAATGCAATGTGTTTCCTAATTTATCTTGGGTTTTTTTCACAGTGGCTTCTCACAAAATTAGCCTGAGAACGGATCCATGGGGCAATGATGAGAATGCAGGAAAGACGCTTCATATAATCCTTTAATCAGCGCACTCAATAGATTCTTGTTATAGCTTCTACAGACACAAAAGTTGATTATTTTCATTAATTCTGATGATTTTTTGTGTGAATTGAATGTTCTGTGATAACGAAGATAGAATGATTTGTAGAGTTTCACATAATAACACTAAAGACAACTAAAACTACATGGAGTGGAGACATATTTTAGTGTGGCCCAGGCAGTGTTCCTTACCGGCTGCCCAAGGGAAACGTGCTCACCAACAACCTTAAAGGGAACCCGTCAGGTGCAAGATGCACCCAGCACCACGAGCAATTCTGGGTGCATATTGCTAATCCTGGGTAACCGTCCCTGTATACAGTAGCATAGATAAAGAGATCTATAGAAAACGTAGTTCGAAAGCTCCTTTATGATATGCTAATGTGGTCAAGGACTAGTCCTGAGGGTGTTATATCCCCCAACTAGTCCGTCCTCTTAGTATGTTAGCAGGCCCACAGGAGTGTACTAACATGCTATTCAATGCAGCATCACCAGCGATGACACGCGTACCTGTTGTCCGCCATGATTGTTGAGCTGAATGTCCCATCAGTTCTGGTCATGCGCACTAAGTCTGTCTGAAGCCGGGACGCGTACACCCGGCTTCATACTGTGCATGACCAGAAGTGCCAGGTATTCAGAAGCGCGGTCACAGCGAACACTGGTGACACTGCATTGAATAGCATGTTAGTACACTCCTGTGTGCGTGCTAACATACTAAGAGGACGGACTAGTCGGGGGAAATATCGCTCATGCGACTAGTCCCCTTGCTCATTAGCATATGATAAAGGATCTTTAGAAATACTTTTTCTAAAGATCTCTTTATTTATGCTACTGTATACAGAGATGGTTAAGCAGGGATTAGCAATATGCACCCAGACCTGCTCGTGGTACTGGCTGCATATTGCACCTGATACGTTCCCTTTAAGGCTGTGTTCACACGTTCCATTTCTGCTGCTTTTTTCTGCAGCAAAAAACCTGCTCTCTTGGTAGTAAAAAAGCATGTTTTGCTGTGTTTGTTGTGTGTTTTTTTGGCTGCCTTTTTATGTCATTTGTACATGCTTAATAAAGTTAGTTTCCTACACAAGAAGCATAACAAATTTGCATAAAACTCATGAAAAAATGCAGCATAAGCACAAAGTGTGAACATAGCCTTACAGAGGACCTATCTTCAGGTGCAAGAAAAGATTTTCCTATTTTATTCCTGTTGCTACCCGGATTACAGCAATTTTTGCTCTTATGAAATCCACCAGACAGTTCCAGAAATACATGCCTTTTTAATTTGGACTATTTTTTTATATTTACCAAGGGGGTGTGGCTCAGGATTCTCTGTGGGCGTGTCTTTAAACCCCTCTGCCTTTTTACCCTGTAATCCATGTTTCCTTGGTAATGACAATAAAAATTTGCATCAAATGAAAAGCTCCTTATCGCTGGAACCATATTGCAGATTAAACAAACACTTAGGGAGCAGCAGGAATAAAATAAGAACAAACAATGGCCACTTCTGATCTGAAGACGGATCTTCTTCAACCTAAACTGCTTTATGAAATGATGGAGTAAGGTTATACAGCCACTGAACCCTTCTTTATCGAGCCTTTAAGGACTCATCTTATATCTGATGATGCAAATCAAAAAGGTCCTTGGAGCCTCTGTTAGGAGTCTCTACACGGAAAATAGCCAGATATTCCTCCGGGAAGGACCTAGCCAAGGAGAGGCTCTTTTTAGGAGACCACCATAACCACCATATTAGGTGGCCCTTTTAGTCAATATCCAGCTCTTGACAAGTTTAACGATATGACAAGGGAAATACCAAGGCCAGGGATCCATCCATAGACAGCTGTTTCGGGGTATTACCCCTCATCAGTGTGGAGTAGGATTATGGCTATGTGGGAGCTATGCCTAGTAGACCCATCATTGTGGAGTTGGCTAGGTCCTTCCCTGAGGGATATCTGGCTATTTTCCGTGTCGAGACTCCTAACAGAGGCTCCATGGACCTTTTTGATTTACATGATGGATCCCTGGCCCTGGTATTTCCCTTGTCATATCTTTAAATTCATCAAGAGCTGCATATTGACTTAAGGGGCCACTTAATATGGTGGTTATGGTGGTCTCCTAAAAAGAGCCACTCCTTGGCTAGCTCCTTCCCGGAGGGATATCTGGCTATTTTCCGTGTAGAGACTCCTAACATAGGCTCCATAGACCTTTTTGATTTGCATACTTCCCAGGGGGCAATGCACCTAGGATTTCACTGTGTTGAGCGCCTTCGCTGGCTGCCGGCAGTGTTTTCTCTGGCTGGTCTCCCTGAGATCAGTGATTGTTTTGTCTAGCTTATATCTGATGATGGAAGAGTTGGTTACTTCTCGGAACCCCTCTACATCTGCCAGGATTGGAAGCGTTGACGTCCCATCCATCAGTCACTTAACACTGCAGCCAATCAGTGCTCTTAGTAGTCAGGTCAATGAATGGATCGGACATCATCACTTTCATTCCCAATGGAGGGCAAGAAGAGTTGAAGAAGATATGAAGCAAGCATCTACATATTGTACAACAAACCCTACACTATGATTGTGGCATACTTATATCATTACATCATTTATTTCAATTTTCTTTCATTATGAAGGGTTTTCCATAGCCCCCTGCAAAAGGGAGATTGTATTTTACTGTCAAGCAACTAATACTGCCTAATAAAAAAAATGAGTGAACTAAATTTGTCTGATTACTCTGAGGGCACTTCTAAAGGTTCACATATTGTTTGTGACTCCAAAACGACATTCTGTGTGCAGGAACCCAGTAAATCGGACATGGGTTGGATCCTCAATGTCATCGGTGGTTGGAAAATCCCAGATACTTGGTGTACTATGCTAATGCAGTGGTGGGTACATCGACGACGAATGTGTAGGAGTCCACCACAATCACTGTTCCTTCATGGATGGATGGTCAATGGTGTAGAGAGGAAACAGGAGTGGCAGCAGTGGTGTGAAACAGTCATAAATTTAAAGCAGCAGGCTCAGATTGGCATATGGTAGTGTCATGCATGGACATGGGGGGAGGTCCAGCATGAGGCAAGACACACAACAAAAAGGGGCTTCACCACAACAAACAAGTGGTACACTGGGGACACTATAACAATGATAGGCTCTGGTGTAAGTGAGAGGGAAGATGGGACACTTCCTGCACTCAACTGCAGCTGCACTCTGCACTCATAGCCAGTCTCTATACAGGTTCCACATAAGTCACTGAGCAGAATTTCTGAAACCCTGAGAGACCCTGTAATAACCTTGGCTAGTGAGCTGGCAGGTAAGCATCACTAGTCCCACCACTGCACTAATAAAACATGAAGGGAAGGTACGACAGACAGTGGAAACAATAAAAGGATAAAGCTCAGCTTCACAGCTGCAGTCAAACACCAGGACTGCAGCCTAAACTGCTTCACAGCAACAAAGGGTCCAGCAGCTCCTTCCACTTTAAAGCCTAACTACAGAATGGATTCAGAATAACCGGCGCTCTCTTTTGGGAGATGTGATTATATAGAGAGGAAGGGAATGGTCACCAACCGGAAACACCTGAGGCCAGTAGTCAGAAGCTGCTGGAAAGCAAAACTGACATTAACCCTTTCAGCACCAAAGGAAAGGGAATACATTTAATATGAGGAGTCTCAGACGGCAAGGAGAGACTCTGGCCCAGATCCTGTCATAAGTCTCTAGTAACAGAGAGACTTTTGGTAATTACAACTCTGATTACCACAATGGCACATCTCTTAAAAGCAGCAGAGACAGATATAAGTAGGATTATACAGGGAATTCTGTGTGGTATGTTCCACGACAGTCCAAAGGATCTGCTTCTAAACCTTGACAACTGGTCTACATGCCTCTCGTTTTACTCCACATGGGGTTGCAACACCCTGTTGGACCTCCAGAATCCCTGTTTACCTTTTCTACACTTCATTACATGCAGCATGGCATGGCTCCTATGTTTTCTATGGGCGACTTATCTCTCAGTTTCCTCTGCATCCACAGCAGCTGAGTGCCACTGGGAACCAGGGCAATTCTCCTTCAGAGGCTGATGTCCACAACAGCTATTGATTTGGTCAGGAATTCGTTCTCTTCTATAGAACTGTTCTCCATGCTTAGCTACACCTCTTTAGGCCTTCTTCACACATCCATATCTCCGGTACGTTTGGTTTCCATTTCCACACATACCGGAGAGCAAGACACATATAGACCTATTAAATTCAATGGATTAGTTCTCACATTCGAGTTTTGACATGGACCGCGTGTCGTGTGGAGCACACGCATGTCCATTTTTGGTCGGCAGCACAGATGGCACACAGACCGCACACTTAGGTGATCTGTGTGACATCAGTGTGACATGTATCAGAGGACACTTCACTGAAATTAAATTGATTTTTATACTCACCTGTCTCAGGCGCTGCTGTGTCCAACGCTGCTGTTGGTTCTGGGTCCTGCTCATTTTGCCTCATGAATATTCACTGCACAGACTGCGGACCCAGAAGCAAGTGTGACACCAGCGCCTAAGACAGCGGTGCCGGAGACAAGTAAGTATACAAGTTTATGTGCCCATGTGCTATCCGTATGTCACATGGATAGTATATGGACAGCACACTAATGACAAACACTGACAAATGCAGGGCCCACAGAATTCCACAATGAACCTTGCAAAATGTTTGTTTTTTGCACAGCCGTGTGAAGGGGGCCTAAGAAAGATTGTCTGCCTTTTCAGACATCTTTGAAGTTAGATTGTTGACTCCACGTGGAGGAACAGTTTGGGCACAGGTAGGGAACCTTCTTTTAGGAGTTTCGTGTTGCCACTCTCGGTATTGCGGTCAGGGTGACCGCCACTGCAGATTAAGGGGTGCCTGGGGCTGATGGTGGGTGCAGTCAGTTGTAGTGGCCTCCCGAGAGTGAGGCAAGCCCCAGGGTCCTGTGTAAGTGTGTGGAACCACAAGGCGCAGAATGACTCAAACACAGAAGCAGAATGTCTTTCAGGGGTTTTACTCACATTAGGTGGCAGGGTGAGTAACCCGGCGTAGCTGGGATGAACCAGGCTGGAACCAGGTATCCTTCCAGCTGGCTGATGAGGGTGACTACCAACTCACCTTCCTTAACCCTTTGTGTTTTTGTGGTGACCACGACTTGAAGTCCCTACGGGGGTCACCCAGGGAAGTTGCTGCTGCCTGTTCTCCCCTCGTTTCAGCCCGTTTGCTTGTAGCCTGGACCAGGTCACTCCGGCTGCTTGCCTCCTGTGAACTATGGGCCCTCTCTTTGCTACGTGGCTGCGGACTCTGTGGTGTTGTCTTGGAGGTTTGACGTGCCCCCTAGGCAGGTTTGGCAGAAGAAAGGTGAATCTATCTCTGCACTGGGACCTGTTACCCTTGCGGGCCTGGTACCTCCCTGGCAGTCCCCTTACTCTGCCACCCCTTTGCTCTCTCTAGCCATGGGTGGATTTCGGGTGGCACTACCAGGCGACCGATCTCCCCGTCGGTAGTCACTGCGCGGATGCTGTTAGACTGCCACAGCCCCAGGGTCTGCTCCTCATGTCTGCTCTCCCTGAGCTGCACACTAAACTGGCTCACTTGTGGGTCCTGCACGTCTGCTCTCTCTGAGCTCCACTTCCCGACTCCTCTCTACGTCCTCTCCCCACTGTGCCTGCCTATGCCACCTAGCATCCAGGCTCTCCACCATACCCCTTGAGTGGACATGGATGCCACGCCCCCTCCTGGAATCTCTCAAGAGTCCTCCCAAAGGTAGATGTGTGAGACCTGATTACTATGCGCCTGTGTAGTCACACCTCGGTCAGCCTTCTGGATTACCTGTATTGCACTGCCCCCAGCATGGGTGCAGTACTCAGTGGTGCCTGACCAGGTCAGGGGCGCCACAAGATCCTTGCTGTTCTGCAACTCTGCTTAACAGCCAATGAACCGATGGCTGCAGCTTTTGGAACTTTGGCTCATTCCACCCTCTTGGATCTTAACTACCTAGTGCAGAGAACTCAGTGGTATAAGAAGTGCAGAATCATACCTCTTAAATGAGTAAAGACATGGCATGGAGTAAGGGCCAGTCAGGTAACCCTGAGGCAACCTCTGAAAGGTCTGGAGCCTACAACTCAATCTGGTGGGAAAAGAAGTTGTAAGACTAGACAGCCGTCGGGGCCCAGAAGCGGCCAGCAGTGAGACGTTTCAGGGAATGGAGACACAAGGTGCCTGGCAGCTTGTGGACTGGTTCCTAGATAGAGGGGATAGGTCGAGTGAAAACACCACAAAATACAGTACCACAGAACCATCAAGAGTGAGGCCATGTATGTCATATTGGTGGAAAGAATAACCTGTTCAAGTTTGGTTTGCCAAGAAAACTATCATGTCATGTGTTTGACCACTATGTCTACACTGGGGACCAACTGTGGCATGATGAAGACCAGCCTGAAGAATATAGTAAGTGTCAGACACCCTGCCCGAAGACATACACATTTATTGACTTTCTCTGGTGAAGGAGTGTAGAGCCCCCATGGCCTAGCATCCGAACCATCATTCATAGTCACAACTGAAGATGGAGATTTAGCTGCAGTATGGGCAAACTCTCAATCCCAAGAAGAATCCCATCAATACCTAGATAATCCAGAGGGAACAATATGATGATGAGGAGCTTAGACAATGAAAATGTCGCCACCAGGAATATGGAGGACCGCACCCTGGGTAACCACCATGTTCACATAAGCCCAGCAAAGCAGAAACATTCCATGGAACATGAGGTGCCTAAGCTTGTAGAAACAACCATGTTATCCCCTACAGATTTTTTTGTGCACATATACCAGTTTCCTCTAATGCTGTGTCTGTAGATGTCATGAAAGATTTGTTGGATTCTGATAAAATATGGTCTCTTTAATGCAAAATTGTTTGTTCAGTACATTGATGAGCCGGGAGATAGAATGGTCACATTGAGGTTAAAGTGGATGAGTTCTCTTCAGCTCATAAAAATGCTCACCACACCAGTAGATGAATTCCTTGAGGGGAACAGTTTCCAAAATGAGAACATTTATGGGAGTTTTCGTACCTCAGTGGCTCCACAAATGCAACATAATGTCTGCAATATTCCAAAATTGTGCTTTAAAATTCAAATAGCGCTCCTTCCTTTCCAAGCCACGCCATGAGCCCAAATAGTAATTTCCAAACATATAGAGGGTATCAGTATATTTGCATGAAATTGCATAATAAGTTATGGGGTCCATTCTCTCTTATTAGTTTATATTATAGAATTGGCGCTAAAACAATGTTTTACTGGAAAAACAACAACTTTCATTTTCACAGCGCAATGTTATAAAGTTTTGTAAAGCACTGGGGGGAGTTCTATATGCGCACCACAAACCTAGATTAATTCCTTGAAGTGTGGAGGTTCCAAACTTGGGTCACGTGTCTGAGGTTTGTAAGTTTTCACCCCTCAGGGACTCTGTAAATGAGACATGACAAACCCCACTCAATTCCAGCCAAATTTGCTATCAATAGCGCTCTTTCCTTTCCAAACCCTGTTACGTGCCTAAGCAATCTATCTTAACTACACATAATGCAAATAGTCATGTGCAGGAGAAATTGCAAAACAAATTGCAGGGTCCATTTTCTCCCATCATCTGTCACGCTTTGACACATGGCGGATGCATTCATACCAACCGATTTTTGGACACACAACAAAAATACAAACAACAGTACAACAGGTAGGGGGGAACACCGGGGACGCAACAACAACAACAGTGAGCCCTAGCTTTAGTGATAGGGGTAGGTGGGTACCTCCTGCACTCCCCTGCCGCTGACCCTACATTCCTAGCCAGGCCCTATACAGTCTCCTCAACTAACTGTTGCCGAACAGTTACCTGAGCCCCTAAGAAAAACCCTGGCTAGTGTGTTGGCAGGTGAGGGACGCTAGCTCCACCTCTGCAATAATACACACAGGGAAAGAAAAGACAAACAAGGGAAAACAACAAAGGATAAAGTCCAAATGCAGGAAAAAGTCTTTACAGGTCCTTCCACCATTGTGGCACGAGAACAAATGGCTTTGTATCTTCAGCAGAGATTGCTGGGTAACACCTCTATTTAAACCTTAAGGGCGTGACCACAGAGCTACTACAGCTGACACACTTAGGTAGAGACTGCTGGAGAAGCTGCCAGCAGGACAACTGACATTAACCATTTAGGTACCAAAGGAAACAAAATCACATGTAGATGTGGATAACCCGATAGGGATGAGAGGCTGTCACTAGTCTCGAAAAACAGGGAGACGACCGTGACATCATCTCTTGCAAAAAATTAATATTTGGGGCCAAAGCATCATTTTCTTGAAAAAAATTTATTTTATTTTTTTTTAACAAATTTCCTGACAGCAGTTTTGAGTATTTTGAGGGGTGCTGTTTTTAAAATAGTGTAACTTTGGGTGAATGTGCAATATAAATATAAAGTCACTTTTTTAAACTGAGAAATCCGTAAAAAAATGTTTTATAAATTTCCTCGAGAAATTGCTGCTAAAATTTTAACCCTTCTAACATCCTAATAAAAATAAAGATTTTGAAAAATGATGCTGATGGTAAGTAAACATGTCTTAATCATTTTTTATTAACTTTTTTTGAGTGTTATGTCTATCTGAGTTAAGGGAATAAACATTTAAAATTTGAAAATTGCTAACTTTTCATCCGCTAGGGATGCAATTTATTGCCAATGAATAATAAAATATCAATGGCTAATTATTTTTATCCAGTACATATTCAATAGTATAAGTTATATATATGTTATTATGAGAGACTTTAACTGATATTCAGATACATATACTTAATTATAAACTACCCGAAATCTAAAAAGAAGTAGTTCCAGTCTATTCATCTTCATCTAGTGTCGTTGACTTGTTCGCCTATTTCCTTTTGGAAACTTCTTTCTGTATAAATACAGTCTTTCGTAAAGATGCATGAGTCTGTGGAAGCTCGGATCAACGGGTGCAGCCAAACCAACCCTCTATAGGTTCACACTTTACCCAAACCCCAATGGAACTCACTGATTGGTAGTTCGGGTCTCCACCCACATGCAACCAGCCATAAGCAAAACACTTTTCCATTTTTTGGGGGGTGCACACTACATTAGATCATACTATTGTTACCCCCAGTGCAAGCGGTTCACACTGGGATGAGTACCAAGCGTACCTGAGCCCAGCAATGCTCGCGTGGGTGTTCAGCATATGTAAAGCACCTGGACTCCGAACCCGAACTTTGTTTTTTTTGTGTAAAGTTGGTGATGGACCCAAAATCCAAACACCAAACATCAGGTTTACTCATCTCTAGTCTTTAGATAACTCCATGGATAATAGAGATAGCAAATACATAGTATGTTTTAAAGACCCACAATTGTATTTGTTATTGTAAAGTCCATATTTTAAATGTTGCTAAAATGAAACATTACTTCTGATACCTGTGTAGTATCACAGATTATGAATTATAGTCATTTGTTTAATTTTCAGGGCTTCCTGCACTGGTAGCTTGTCACTATGAAAGACTAGTGACATCTTTGCTCAGCATTGCAAGGATTAGCTTTGACATATCTTTGTTTTGTAAAGCATCCACACACCCTACATTAGAGGACAACTGTGTTGTCTGTTAGAGGTAACAGGTTCAAAAAGGCTACCTTGGACAGACTTGGCACAAGCCACACCATATCGCAGAATCCTGAGGAACCATGACCTGCACCTTTTAACCCCTGTACGGGAATGTGGTGTTACAACGGGGTTCAGTGGATTACTTCCACAGAATGGCTACTATCCAGAGGAAAAAAAAATATAGGCAGGAAGGGTAGTCAAGCAGGGTCAAAACCAAGAGGTCACGTCAGGAACTGAATTGTAAAACAAGAAGATGACAAAATGCACACATCAAGGTCAGAAACCAGAAGGAACTAGAAAAACAGCAAAATCAAGGACTAACACAAGTCAGGTAGTATAACTAACTGATTGGTAGTGGAAGTCAGACACCAGAGGCTTAAATAGCAGACAGCCCTGTCCAAGGCTCTCAGAGAGGAGTAATCAAAACCAGACAATTACCCACAGATTACCCTGATCTAATGACACCAAAAGTTCTAGGAATAACAAAGTACTGATGCTGCCATGCCTCACCGACAATAAAGGAATGGTGCCGCCTAGCAGGAAAGCAGACACCAGCACAGATATTCCAAAAATAACAACATGAACAACAACAACAAGAACATGATGTCAGGGATCTAAACCTTAGCACTGCTCCTAAGACTATCATTGGAGTGTACTCATTTTTGCAACATGGTCTTAAATAAATGTTAGGAAAATGAGTTTTTGGGGGCTGTGCAAAATAGCAAATCTTGTTTGCAATCAATGACCAACATTAGTGAGAGTAACAGTACTGTTGATTCTAAAGGGGGCTTTACACGCTGCGATATCGTTAATGATTGGTCGCCGGGGTCAAGTTGTTAGTGACGCACATCCGGCGTCATTAACGATATCGCAGCGTGTAATACTTACCAGCGACCTTAGGCGACCTCAAAAATGGTGAAAATCGTTCACCATGGAGAGGTCGTCCCAAAACCAAAAATCGGTAAGGGTTGTTTAGCGTTGTGGTTCATCACTCATGCGGCAGCACACATCGCTATGTGTGACACCGCATGAGCGAGGAACATCTCCTTACCTGCCGCCAGCCCCAATGAGGAAGGAAGGAGGTGGGCGGGATGTTACGTCCTGCTCATCTCCGCCCCTCTGCTTTGATTGGCCGGCCGCTTAGTGACGTTGCGGTGACGTCACTGTGATGCCGAACGTCCCTCCCCCTTGAAGGAGGGATTGTTCGGCAGTCACAGCGACGCCGCCGACCAGGTAAGTATGTGTGACGCTGCGTAGCGATAATGTTTGCTACGGCAGCGATCACAAACAATCGCATGCGCAACGGGGCGGGTACTTACACGGTCGCTATCGCTAGAAATTGCTAGCGATATCGCTACCATGTAAAGCCCCCTTAAGAGGAAACTAAAGGTTTTTTGATAAATGTGTTTGGGTGTACTCATTTATGCTGATCACAATAACTTAAGGCCCCGTCACACGCAGCGATATCGCTAGCGAGCGTACCCGCCCCCGTCATTTGTGTGTCACAGGCAAATCACTGCCCGTGGCGCACAATATCGTTAGGAGCCGTCACACGGACTTACCTGCCTAGCGACGCCACTGTTGCCGGCGGACCGCCTCCTTTCTAAGGGGGCGGTTTGTGCGACGTCACAGCGGCATCACCAAGCGGCCGCCCAATAGAAGCGGAGGAGCGGAGATGAGCGGCTGTAACATCCCACCCACCTCCTTCCTTCCTCATTGCCGGCGGACGCAGGTAAGCTGTAGTTCATCGTTCCCGAGGTGTCACACGTAGCAATGTGTGCTGCCTCGGGAACGACGAACAACTTGCATCCTCAACAATCAACAATTTTTTGAAAATGAAAGACGTGTCAACGATGGACGATTTGGTGAGTATTTTCCATCGTTAACGGCCGTTTGTTGGTGTCACACGCAACGACGTCGCTAACGATACCAGATGTGCGTCGTTAGACGGTGCTTTTAGAATTAACTTAGAATCTGCAGTAGATTAGTAATGAAAATTATTTAGCTACTTTTTTTGCAATAATTTCAGAATGGCAACAAAATGCATCTCCTGTAAAAATGTTTTCATTTAGGGTCATTCTGAAGTTATATAACATAAGAGGTTCATAAGAGGTAAAGTGGTAAATATTTACTTCTACAGTATGACTGTTATATTAAACGATCACAAGTGTTTGCTCTAAATTAGGGCCCGGAGCACAGAAAGGAAAACAGTTCCAAAATGAGTCTGCTAGTCAGCTGTTCTTATATTGCCATTTTGTCTATGTCCTATTACAACCCGGCTGGGCATATTTATACCCACCTTGCACCAGCCTTCTCTGCTGGCTATATTTTCTGCCCTGCTGCTAAAGGATTTTGCTTGTAGGCTTAGACCACTGTTGTATTTCTTTGGGTTTTCTCATTTGCCTTTCCTACACCCTTCTTCTGTTTTGTGTTAGGTTGGCATGAGGTTTTCCCTAAAGGGTACTTTACACGCTGCGATATCGGTATCGATATCGCAAGCGAGCGTACTTGCCCCTGTCAGTTGTGCAACACGGGCAAATCACTGCCCGTGGCGCACAACATCGCTTACACCTGTCACACGTACTTACCTTCCCTGCGTCACACGGCAGCCATCCAATAGCAGAGGAGGGGCGGAGATGAGCGGGACGTAACATCCCTCCCACTTCCTTCCTTCCGCATTGCCGGTAGATGCAGGTAAGGAGATGTTCGTCGTTCCTGTGGTGTCACACATAGCGATGTGTGCTGCCACAGGAGCGACGAACAACATCGTACCTGCAGCAGCGATATTAAGGAAATGAACAACGTGTCAACGAGCAACGATTTTTCCCGTTTTTGCGCTCGTTGATCGTCGCTGATTGGTGTCACACGCTGCGATGCCGATAACGGCGCCGAATGTGCGTCACTAACGATGTGACCCCGACGATATATCGTTAGCGATGTCGCAGCGTGTAAAGCACCTTTTAGATTCACCACTTATTGATTAGAATTAGTTCACCAAACATTGTACTGTATAAAATACAACATGTATTAGATAATTTAAAACAGGTTTTAAATTTCCTAATAAACCTTATCTTTTAAATATGTACAATTTTCAGTGAGGTTTTCCATTGCATTTATTTTTTTCTTCTTCCCCTTGTGCACATGCTTTATGCTTCCTCACCTTGGGTTTCTGCCTACCCTGCAAACTGTCCTTATCCTAGTTACTTGTGTGTAGCAATCTCTCCTCTGGTACCTCAAGAGGAACGAGAAACAGCTTGATTGCATTTCAGGGAGTTAGGACTAAGCTGTGGTTTCTAGTTATTTGGCTAGGGACATCATAGTTTGTGCAGGAGCCAGTAGGATGTTGGTGCAGATGCAGTGGTTTAGGTTTTATTTCTCCCTGTCCCTGTTTGTGAGTTGATGCATGCATAACATTATAGGCATCCTAATACTATGTGCTGGGGCATGAATATGGATCATATTAATGCCGTGGCTTTGCAACTACAGACCTGGTCCCTGGCAGTGGCAGATATCAAATGCCAGCAGCAACACACGCAATCTCCCACTACAGAGGATTTGGTCAGTCTGAATGCAACTACAGATGCCAAGGTAAAATTGCCGGACTGCTTCGATGGGGATAGAATGAACTTTTTTAATTTTTTTTTGCCTCATGCAAATTATATTTTTATCTTCAGCCTGTCTCTGCTGGGTGTGAGAGTCAATGAGTAGGCCTTGTTTTGTCATTCTTTTGAAAGGACCCACAGGCATGGGTATTTTCTTTGCTTGAGGACTCTCTGGCATACTCCTCTAATGAGGCATTTTTCTCGACTCTTGGTCTCATCTGTTGCTGAATCCAAGACCTGCAAGCTGATTCAAGAAGCCCGTAGAGTTGAGGTTTACTGCTGATGTGAAGCCCCTCCAGTGTTGTGTCGGTGCATTACCTTCAGGGACTCCACGTGGATGGAACAGTCTGGTCACAGGTAGGAGATCTTCTATTTAGGATTGTCGTGACGCCACTCTCAGAATTGCGGTCAGTGGGGACCGCCACTGCAGATTAAGGGAGGCCTGGGGCTGATGGTGGGTGCAGTCAGTTGTAATAGCCTCCTGAGAGTGAGGCAAGCCCCAGGGCCCTGTGTAGGTGTGTGGAACCACAAGGCGCAGAATAACTCAACACAAGCAGAATGTCTTTCAGGGGTTTTACTCACTGTTGATGGCAGGGTGAGTAACCCGGGCGTAGATGGGATGAACCAGGCTGGAACCAGGTATCCTTCAGGCTGACTGATGAGGGTGGCTACCGACTCGCCTTCCTTAGCCCTTCTGTGGTTTGTGGTAACCCCGACTTTTAGTCCCTATGGGGGTCACCCAGGGAAGTAACTGCTCCCCTCGTTTCGGCCCGTTTGCTTGTAGCCTGGACCAGGTCACTCCAGCTGCTTGCCTCCTGTGACCTATGGGCCCTAACTGTGGCTACGTGGCTGCAGACTCTGTGGTGTTGTCTTGGGGGTTTGAAGTGCCCCCTCAAGCAGGTTTGGCAGAAGAAAGCTGGATCTATCTCCGCACTGGGACCTGCTACCCGTTTGGGCCTGGTAACTCCCTGACAGTCTCCTTACTTTCCACTCCGTTGCTCTCTCTTTAGCTGTGTGTGGATTTCGGGCAGCACTACCAGGTGACCGTTCTCCCCCGTCGGTAGTCACTGCGCGGACGCTGTTAGACTGCAACAGCTCCAGGGTCTGCTCTTCACGTCTGCTTTCCCTGAGCTGCACACTAAACTGACTCACTGTTCCCTCCTCTCCTGTTCTTGCCTACGTCACCTAGCAACCAGGCTCTCTACCACACCCCTTGAGTGGAGATGGAGGCTTCGCACCGGCTTCGCCCCCTCCTGGGATCCCCAGGGGTCCTCCCAAAGGTACATGTGTGAGACCTGATCACTATGCGCCTGTGTAGTCACACCTCGGTCAGCCTTCTGGATTACCTGTTTTGTACTGTCCCCAGCATGGGTGCAGTACTCAGTGGTGCCTGACCAGGTCAGGGGCGCCACACTCCCAGTTCAGAGGTTGGGCAATAGAGACCTCCTGGAAGGATTCTGCTCTCAGGAGTCAGCTTTATCAAGGCATTTTGGGACAGATTTGGGACATGATGGTTTACAGTCCCTGCTTACAGTCTCTGGAGGAAGCAATGACCCCGGCAGTTCATTTGGATAGATGCTTGAGAGATAGAGACACATTTAAAGACATTCCCTTCCTCTCTACCAGTTGACATGGTTGAACCTATGCAAATTGGTGAGAGCAGAGACACAGAAGAGGTAACTGAACTTGGAGCATCAGTTTGGCTTTGTTTATATTGTGGTTGTTCAGTACACATCATGATTCAATGTTGCAAATTTATTCAAACATTTCAAACTTTTTGCAAAGATGCAGGGTCCAAGAGTTTGAGACTGTCTCTGATTCAGACATCTGGTCAGTTCTTACAGATATCTCTTGAGACTAAAGGCCCCGTCACACGCAGCGATATCGCTAGCGATATCACTTGCGAGCGTACCCGCCCCCGTCATTTGTTTATCACGGGCAAATCGCTGCTCGTGGCGCACAAAATCGTTAGGAGCCGTCACACGTACTTACCTGCCTAGCGACGTTGCTGTTGCCGCCGAACCGCCTCCTTTCTAAGGGGGTGGTTTGTGCGGCATCACAGCGACGTCACTAAGCGGCCGCCCAATAGAAGCGGAGGGGTGGAGATGAGCGGCTGTAACATGCCGCCCACCTCCTTCCTTCCTCATTGCCAGCGGCCGCAGGTAAGCTGCAGTTCGTCGTTCCCAAGGTGTCACACGGAGCGATGTGTGCTGCCTCGGGAACGACGAACAACCTGCGTTGTCAACAATCAACGATTTTTTGAAAACGAACGACGTGTCAACGATGGACGATTTGGTGAGTATTTTTCATCGTTAACGAACGTTCGTTGGTTTCACACGCAACGACGTTGCTAACGATGCCGGATGTGCGTCACGGAATCCGTGACCCCGGCGATATATCGTTAGTGACGGTGCCTTAAGTTTTGTTTTGTCTGCTCGCAAGCATTTATGATTCAAGATCTAATTTGATTCTGACTGATCATGACTTTGAAGTAGATTGTGCTTATGATTTCTCCTCTCTCAACCTACCCATTCAAGTCTCTGCTATTGCTAACTCTCCTCTTTCACAAACTCACATTGCTATTAACAATGAGAATGTATGTATGAAGGTTGGAGTATTAGGCTATGTGCGCACAGTGCGTTTTTCGCGGCATTTTTGCGCGTTTTTCGGGTGTGTTTTTGGCCTCAAAACTGCAGGACTTTGCTTCCCCAGCAAAGTCTATGAGTTTTCATTTTTGCTGTCCACACACATCTGTTTTTTTTACCTGCTTTTTGAGTTAAAAAAAAAAAATGGACATGTCAGTTCTTTCCTGCGTTTTTCTGCGTTTTCCCCCCATGCAATGCATTGGAAAAACGCAGCAAAGCGCAGAGATCAAAAACGCAGCAAAACGCAGCCAAAAACGCACCAAATCGCGGCAAAAACGCATGCGTTTTTTGATGCGTTTTTTTCAACGCAGGTGCGTTTTTGTGCGTTTTTAGTGGCCAAAAACACACAAAAACGCAGCGTCAAAAAGACGTAATGTGCGAACCTAGCCTTACATGGAATCCCTTTCATTTATGGTGCTACCTTTTCTACCTTCAAAGTTTGTGCTCAGTCTTCCATGGTTACTTAAACACAATACAGTCATCAATTGGGAGACCCAAGAGATTAGGTCATGGGGTAATCTCTGTTTTTATGGGTGTTTCTCGAGCTCCTCATTTCCCGTAAGTGGTCTTGCCTGATCCAAGGATGTTAAGGCTGATGTTTTGGTTCATAACATTGTCTCATAATTTGGGAAGAAAGAACTAGTCAGGTTTCTTGATGTAAGCGTCGTACTGGGTGCTCTGAGGGCATTTGTCTGACAGCACATTCAGAATGATCAAGACAGTGCACTGGAAGATTTCCCTGGAAACAAACAGGAACAGCTAAAATGGTGGATTGCTCAGTACTATGGTGCCATTTTCCTGGAGACCACGACGACATCAATCTGTACAATCACCGCCCACGGCTAGGATGGCACACCTTCCAAATATAAATAAGAAAAGACACCCCGTGGAGGGGTTGGAAAAGAGCTGATGACCCTACCACCGGTCCCATCCACATGCTCTCCATGGTGCATGAAGATATGACGAGAAGAAAACTTCAAATACAGATTTTATAAAATAAATTAAATGGATTTCATTTGAATTAGAAATGACAGGGAAAATATGGCCCTTTCTGTACTTTACTTGGTAGAATGCTGCTGACAGGTTCTCTTTAATGGCAGATTCTCAGGCCTCATAAACTGTTTCCAAAGTTGTTTTCAGTTTAATTTTGCATAATTCCATATGTAATATCCCTGTAAACCCATGTACTGCTCATCTCACAACCGTCTTTCATATCTGCAGGGTTTTATTACACATATGACTGTGTATAAATACCTCTCTGTTCATTCTTGATAATCATCTCCTACAGTACAGAGAGCTTTACATCATGTCCGGAGTTGCCTCCCAAATCGCAAAAGACAGGGCCAAGGCTAAGGGTCTTGGCTCCTCCAAGAACCCTGTGAAATTTGCAGATCAAGACTTTCAGAAGCTGAAGGCAGAGTGCCTGGCATCTAAAACATTATTTGAAGATCCAAAATTTCCGGCTGCTCAGTCCTCACTGGGCTCAAATTTGTTGGGTCCAGATTCAGAAAAAGTAATAGGACTTGAGTGGAAGAGACCCAAGGTAAGAATCTTGTGTTTATGTATATTCTTGAGTGTTAATAAAAAAAAATATATATGTTGAACATCTCATAACTATTTTTAGGACATATTCTAAAATAGTAGATTTCATACAAGTGATTTCTTTTTTTTATCTGACACCGCTCTATTGATATGATGTTATGGAGGAGAATCTGAACAAATTGATACACTATTGGCTTAGAAATAATTCAGTATGAATTGGGATAGGAGCAGGGCCGGATTATAGGCGGGGCAGACGGGGCTTCAGCCCAGGGGCCCCCACCACAAGAGCCTCTGAGGGGGCCCCCACCACCATCTGTGTGTCCGCTATTTTATTAATGCCGCAGTGGTTCAAGACCGCTCTGTACCTTTAAGGTATTTCAATCCCGGCCATCACTATACTGCAGACACGCCCACTGCACGCTGTGTGGGCTGCGTCTGCCAGGATGATGTCACCGCGCTGCTGTTTCTTCCTGCCGTAGAGGAGCTTGTGGGAGGACCGGAGGTCTCAGTGGATCCCGGTAAGTATGAGGTCATTAATCATGGTGCCGGCCGGGCAGGAGACTGCAGTGAGGAGGGAGCAGGACGCCGCTGATAACTCCAGACCGGTTCCATAGTGTCAGCGGCCACTCTGCTATCAGTGTGAGATATTGCAGGAGTGTGAGCTGCTGCAGATCAGGTCGGGCTGTCAGTGCCGGGTCATCGGCCTCATCCCTCCCCTGCAATAACTCACACTGATCTCCAGCACAGACATCACTACACAGAATCCTGCACTGATCACATCTGAGCCTGCAGCACACATTACACTATATGGCCCATATTACATATAGAATATGTTACATCCTGTCCTGTAGGCCCAGGTGTGATCAGTGCAGGGCATGGTATATCTGTGCACATGATATACCACATCCAGTGTACAGAGCAGTGTGATATACTGTGTACACACATCAGATGGTATATAATAATGTGTATATTGTATAACATCTGGTGTCTGTATCACAGTATATTGTGTAACAGTCATGTATTCTCCTGTACACTGTACAGGGGCGTACCTTTGGGGGGCATGCGGCATATTTGCCCCTGCACAGTAATCAGGGGGGCACCATTAAAAAGTGAGGCAGCAGTATGGTGGGAGAATATTGTAAGTTGAGAGTATTGGTGGAGAAAAGTGTGAGGGGCATAGTATAGAGACTGGGTAGTGGGGGGGGGGATAAGCAGTATAGAGGAGGGGCAGCATGGTGGGCAGTGTGAGGGCACAGTATGGAGGGCACAGTATGCTGAGGAGGGGGAATGTGAGACTGAGGTGCGGTATAGTGACTGTATAGTGAAGGAGGTAGGCAGTATAGAGAAGGGGCGGCATGGTGGCCAGTGTGAGGACACAGTATGGAGGGCACAGTATGCTGAGGAGGGGGAATGTGAGACTGAGGTGCGGTATAGTGACTGTATAGTGAAGGAGGTAGGCAGTATAGAGAAGGGGCGGCATGGTGGCCAGTGTGAGGGCACAGTATGGAGGGCACAGTATGCTGAGGAGGGGGAATGTGAGACTGAGGTGCGGTATAGTGACTGTATAGTGAAGGAGGTAGGCAGTATAGAGAAGGGGCAGCAAGGTGGCCAGTGTGAGGGCACAGTATGGAGGGCACAGTATGCTGAGGAGGGGGAATGTGAGACTGAGGTGCGGTATAGTGACTGGGTAGTGAAGGAGATCGGCAGTATAGAGAAGGGGCGGCATGGTGGCCAGTGTGAGGGCACAGTATGGAGGCACAGTATGCTGAGGAGGGGGAATGTGAGACTGTGGTGCGGTATAGTGACTGTATAGTGAAGGAGGTAGGCAGTATAGAGAAGGGGCGGCATGGTGGCCAGTGTGAGGACACAGTATGGAGGGCACAGTATGCTGAGGAGGGGGAATGTGAGACTGAGGTGCGGTATAGTGACTGTATAGTGAAGGAGGTAGGCAGTATAGAGAAGGGGCGGCATGGTGGCCAGTGTGAGGGCACAGTATGGAGGGCACAGTATGCTGAGGAGGGGGAATGTGAGACTGAGGTGCGGTATAGTGACTGTATAGTGAAGGAGGTAGGCAGTATAGAGAAGGGGCAGCAAGGTGGCCAGTGTGAGGGCACAGTATGGAGGGCACAGTATGCTGAGGAGGGGGAATGTGAGACTGAGGTGCGGTATAGTGACTGTATAGTGAAGGAGGTAGGCAGTATAGAGAAGGGGCAGCATGGTGGCCAGTGTGAGGGCACAGTATGGAGGGCACAGTATGCTGAGGAGGGGGAATGTGAGACTGTGGTGCGGTATAGTGACTGGGTAGTGAAGGAGATCGGCAGTATAGAGAAGGGGCAGCATGGTGGGCAGTGTGAGGGCACAGTATGGAGGGCACAGTATGCTGAGGAGGGGGAATGTGAGATTGAGTTGCACTATAGTGATTTTGATACTGAGGGTGAGGGCAGTATAGAGAGGGGATAGCATGGGGACATTGTGAGGGTACAGCTCAGGAGGGGGTGTGTGAGGAGGGGGCACAGTATAGACATTTGGAAGTATAGTGGGGACACAATGTACAGGACGGTGTGACGAGGGGGCCCAGAACTGAAAGAAGAGGCCATGTACCATAAGAGGGACATTGTGTGGGTCATTTTATGCAGGGAGCACAGTGAGGGGCAATTATTTATTCAGGCGCACAGCGTAGGTCATATATTTATATTTAGGAGCATTATAATCATTCTGCTATTTATTTATAAGGGCATAATGTTGAGATGTGCTGCAGAAGACCCGGGAGGTCTGCAGAGAGGAGCTGTGGATGTGAAAAGTCATCATGACGTCTGGACAAGATGGAGAAGAAAGAATAAGATGACTCCGATCAGAGAAGATGTCACCTACAAGGTACCTGGATGTAACTGTATGTTTGTGATACTCAATGCTTCATAAATACTGATAACTCCCAGCATCTTCTTACAATTGTTAAGGACATACTGGGAGTTGTTAATTCATGTGATACAAATGTATATGGGGATGTGACATTACAATATATTGTTGTAGTAAATTTGGTACTGTAGTCATGTATTGGTGGTTCTGGTGATATATTCGTTTACTGATGAGGGTGCTAGCAGGGGCGTAACTACCGCGGTCGTCATTATGACCGGGCCCGGGAGGTTAGGGGCCCGGCGCCCGCCAGGCAGATCAGCAGCCAGCTCCTGTCAGTGAGAGAGGAGCTGCGCTGTTCTGCCGCAGACCACGCGGCTGCTATTTGAACCGGTGCCGCCGCCGACACCGGGCCCCCCTGCCTGGTGTCAGCCGCGGCATCGGGACCCCCTGCCTGGTGTCAGCCGCAGAACCGGAGCCCCCTGCCTGGTGTCAGCGGCTGCAGCGGCTCCCCCAGCACCGCGCACAGTAATGATGAAGCATAGCGCTGCCGCGCTATGCATCATCATTCTAACCCTGTACCTGCGCCGTGACGTCACTCCCGTGCGACTGTTGTGCTAAATGCACAGAGTGCAGGACGGGAGGACGCCAACCGCAACACCGGGAGAACGAGCAGCGGGGAGGACGAGCGGCGGCGGGGGAACGAGGAGAGCGGCGAGGACAGAGCAGCGGGGAGGACGAGCAGCGGCGGGGGAACGAACAGCGGCGAGGACAGAGCAGCGGCGAGGACGAGCAGCGGCGGGGGAACGAGGAGACGTGAAGAGAGAGGGTACACGGTGGTCAGAGGCTTGGGGAGGCTGCATTATTTTACATGGAGGCTGCATTATTATACATGCAGGCCTGGGGAGGCTGCATTATTATACATGGAGGCCTGGGGAGGCTGCATTATTATACATGGAGGCCTTGGGAGGCTGCATTATTATACATGGAGGCCTTTGGAGGCTGCATTATTATACATGGAGGTCTGGAGAGGCTGCATTATTATAAATGGAGGCCTGGAGAGGCTGCATTATTATACATGGAGGACTGGAGAGGCTGCATTATTATACATGGAGGCCTGGAGAGGCTGCATTATTATACATGGAGGCTTGCTGCTATATTATACATGGAGGCAGGCTGCATTATTATACATGGAGGCCTGGGGAGGCTGGCTGCATTATTATACTTGTTGGCCTGGGGAGACTGGCTGCATTATTATACTTGGTGGCCTGGGGAGGCTGGCTGCATTATTATACATGGAGGCCTGGGGAGGCTGGCTGCATTATTATACATGGAGGCCTGGGGAGGCTGGCTGCATTATTATACATAGAGGCATGGAGAGGCTGGCTGCATTATTATACATGGAGGCCTGGAGAGGCTGGCTGCATTATTATACATGGAGGACTGGGGAGGCTGGCTGCATTATTATACATGGAGGGCTGGGTGCATATTATATATGGAGGACTATGTGGTGTAGTATAATATATGGAGAACTATGAGAAATTAATTATAATAATTGAAGGGACTGGGGAGGCTGGCTGCATTATTATACATGGAGGGCTGGGTGCATATTATACATGGAGGATTATGGGGGTGCATTATACTATATGGAGAACTATGGGGGTGCAGTATAATATATGGAGGACTATGTGGGGCAGTATTATATATTATGTACTATGGGGTGAATTATAATACATGGAGAACTATGGGAAATGCATTATAATACATGGAGGACTATGGAGCTGCATTCTAATATATGAAGGGTTATGTGGGACCCTTTACACTATATGGAAGGCTATGTGGGGGCCATTATTGTGTTTGGAGAACTATATACGAGGGGGGACAAAGATACAATCAGGGGATGGGAATGTTTTGTGCTGAGGGAAAAAGGCTCTTTCCCTCAGCACCCAGCTTTCCCATGCTCTGCTATACATCTCTCAGCACCCAGCTTTCTCATGCTCTGATATAGGAAAGCTGAGTGCTGAGGGAAAGATGTATAGCAAAGCATGGGGAAGCTGGGTGCCGAGGACAAGATGGATATCAGAACATAAGAAAGCTGGGTGCTGATAGAGGGATTTCAGATCATGGGAAATCTGGGTGCTGAGGGTAAGAGCCAAGTGTCAGTGTCATTATCCTGTACCCCAAGTGTCGGTGTATGTGGAGGGGGGCCCAGATCTGAACTTTGCATCGGGGCCCATCAAACTCTAGTTACGCCACTGGGTGCTAGTGATGTATTTTGGTATTGCTTTTGGTTCTGGTGCTGTACACTGTGTGCAGGATTATTAGGCAACTTGTATTTTAGAGGATTCTTTTTATTATTGATCAACAGTTCTCAATCAACCCAAAAGACTCATGAATGTCAAAGCTTAATATTTTTGGAAGTTGGAGTGGGTTTTTTTAGATTTGGCTATCTTAGGAGGATATCTGTTTGTGCAGGTGACTATTACTGTGCAGAATTATTAGGCAACTTAATAAAAACCAAATATATTCCCATCTCACTTGTTCATTTTCACCAGGTAAACCAATATAACTGCACAACATTTAGAAATAAACATTTCTGACATGCAAAAACAAAACCCCCAAAAATGAGTGCCCAATATAGCCCCCTTTCTTTCTGATGACACGCAGCAGCCGACCATCCATAGATTCTGTCATTGCTTGATCTGTTTACGCTCAACATTGTGTGCAGCAGCCACCACAGCCTCCCAGACACTGTTCCCAGAGGTGGACTGTTTTCCCTCCCTGTAGAGCTCACATTTTATGAGGGACCACAGGTTCTCTATGGGGCTCAGATCAGGTGAACAAGGGGGCCATGTCATTATTTTTCATCTTTTAGACCTTTACTGGCCAGCCACGCTGTGGAGTAGTTGGATGCTTGTGATGGAGCATTGTCCCGCATGAAAATAATGTTTTTCTTGAACGATACCGACTTCTTCCTGTACCACTGCGTGAAGAAGTTGTCTTCCAGAAGCTGGCAGTATGTCTGGAAGTTGAGCTTCACTCCATCCTCAACACGAAAGGTCCTACAAGTTGATCTTTGATGATACCAGCCCATACCAGTGCCCACCTCCACCTTGCTGGCGTCTGAGTCGGAGTGGAGCTCTCTGCCCTTTACTGATCCAGCCTCTGGCCCATCCATCTGCCCATCAAGAGTCACTCTCATTTCATCAGTCCATAAAACCTTTGCTAAATCAGTCTTAAGATATTTCTTGGCCCAGTCTTGACGTTTTATCTTCTGTTTCTTGGTCAGAGGTGGTGGTTTTCAGCCTTCCTTACCTTGGTCATGTCCCTGAGTATGGCATACCTTGTGCTTTTTGATACTCCAGTAACGTTGCAGCTCTGAAATATGGCCAAACTGGTGGCAAATGGCATATTGGCGGCTTCACGCTTGATTTTCCTCAATTCATAGGGAGTTATTTTGTGCCTATTTTGCTTCTTGCGACCCTGTTGGCTATTTGCCATGAAACGCTTGATTGTTCGGTGATCACGCTTCAAAAGTTTGGCAATTTCAAGACTGCTGCATCCCTCTGCAAGACATCGCACAATATGGACTTTTCAGAGCCCGTCACATCTCTCTTCTGACCCATTTTACCAAAGGAATAGAAGTTGCCTAATAATTAAACACACCTTATATAGGGTGTTGATGTCATTACACCGCACCCCTCCTCATTACAGAGATGCACATCGCCTGATTTACTTAAAGGGAACCTGTCATCAGAAATTTAGCTATAAAGCTAAAAGTTCCCCCCTCTGCAGCTCCTGGGCTGCATTCTAGGAAGCTTCCTATAGATTTTGTGTCACCTTTTATCCCAAAATAAACACTTTATAAACTGGTACCTTTTCGTATGTAAATTTCTTAATTTTCCATGTGGGCGGGCTGCCTGATGTACGTTGCTGTTCCTCCATCATATTGACGCCGCCCCCGAACGCTGAATTTGAAAGTTCAGGACACCGCCCCTGGGTGCCCGTGGTCCAGCGCATGCGCTGTTCCACTGTAGCGGTGCCGTGCACTGTGTGCACGTGCGACCGCTGTGACGCTTTGCGCGGGCACGAGGTTATGGGCGGCGCTGTTAGTGTCATCAGTAAGTGCCGCCCATAACCTCGTGACCGCACTTTCCCCTATTCCTCCAGCGTTATGCGCAAGCGCTGGAGGAATGATGCCCGGACGTCCCCTCCTTCCCATCATGCTCAGCACGAGGTCACGAGGTTATGGGCGGCACTTACTGATGACACTAACAGCGCCGCCCATAACCTCGTGCCCGCGCAAAGCGTCACAGCGGTCGCACGTGCACACAGTGCACGGCACCGCTACAGTGGAACAGCGCATGCGCTGGACCACGGGCACCCAGGGGCGGTGTCCTGAACTTTCAAATTCAGCGTTCGGGGGCGGCGTCAATATGATGGAGGAACAGCAACGTACATCAGGCAGCCCGCCCACATGGAAAATTAAGAAATTTACATACGAAAAGGTACCAGTTTATAAAGTGTTTATTTTGGGATAAAAGGTGACACAAAATCTATAGGAAGCTTCCTAGAATGCAGCCCAGGAGCTGCAGAGGGGGGAACTTTTAGCTTTATAGCTAAATTTCTGATGACAGGTTTCCTTTAATTGGTAATTGGCTCTCAGCCTATACAGCTTGGAGTAGGACAACATGTATAAAAAGTATCATGGGAGCAAAATACTCATTTGCCTAATAATTCTGCACACAGTGTATTTATGTACATTTTACTGATTCTGATCCTGTACACACGTAGCAAGCCATAATTTGTAAAATTACATGACCGCAAGGGTTTCTACATTATGTTAGTAGCATTAAAGGTGTTGTCCAGGTTTGTGATGAAAGTTTCTATGTGACTGCAGACTTCTGAATCCTCAGTGTGCACACTGCACACTGTCAGGACTCTCCGATGCCAGCAGTGAGAGCTTGAGGGCATGTAACTATTGAGTGAGGCTGCAGACGTCCTAATTTGAATGTGGCCGGAAGTAAGCAAATCGCATACTTGCAGTGCCATGACTACTTGCTCATGGCACGGGAAAATCATGACAGTGTGCAGTCCGCAAGCTGTGAGAATTCAGAAGTCTGCAGTCATATAGGATAACTACAAATTTCCCTTGTCGACCTGGACAACCCCTTTAATAATAAAAGTAAGCCCCGTAGCATGCCCAATCAAACAACCTGTAATATACTCAATGTAAGGATTTAGCTCTGCTTGCTAATTCCAGAAGTGATCACATGACCACTTGCAGGTCATTTTAATACTTTGAATCACAATTAGCTTCTCTTCCTGCTTCTCTTTATGGGCTGTAGTATTTCACTGAACATTGAGAGAATTAGGAAGAGCAGCTCATCGGCACGTGTGAAAATGGCGTATGAGCGGTCACATGACAACTACTCAAACCGCATAAGCCGTGTATAGAAGGGGGCGCCAAACTGAACTTCTACTCCATGGACAGGAAAACCTAGATCCACCTCTGATACAGTGTATGGCATACCGTGTACAGACATCAGCTGCTATGTACTACTCCGGAGACAATACAATAGAGAGCACATTGTGATTTTCAGCAACCATTGCTGCCAGTGAGAACTTTCCCTTTCTTTATTTTTACTATTACTTGGCTGTCTTAACATTTGGGATCAATAAAAAAATGTGAGTAACTTTACTTTCTGAGTATAAGTGATGGCTGTGAGTGATCCTGGACTGTATCTGTATTGTAGTGCTGTAAATCTGAATGTGGCAGAACAGGATAAGATCCAAGCTCATTGGATTTATATCTAAATGCTACATTCGCACTCTACTGTTATGACTAAAAATGTTAACGTTATGGGGCCCCCACCAGATTTTCTGCCCAGGGGCCCCCACCAACCTTAATCCGGCCCTGGATAGGAGTCTCATTGTCGAAATGAGAGAATAATACGAGGGGCTGCTGATAAGTGTTTGGCTTTACCAATAAGGAAACGAGATAAGATGATGAATTTTTCCATTTATTCCACATACTCTCCACGGATGACAACACACTTCTTACATCGGTATTCCAAGTTCTGTAAGCCTAGCAAAAAGAAGGATTTTGGTTGTGCCTCAAACCAGGCATCAGTAGCAGCCATGGCATTAGAAATGGTTTGAAATGTGGTACCCTTGAGGTGTTTCTTCAGGTTTGGAAAAAGATGATAGTCGCAGGGAGCTAGATCTGGTGAATAAGGTGGGTGGTCACCAGCTGGAAGCTCAGCTCTGCCAGTTTTGCCATGGTCGCTTGTGCAGTGTGAGCGGAGGCATTATCTTGCAGGAACAAGATTCCTTTGGACAGCTTGCCGCACCTTTTGGCCTTCAGAGCTGCCTTCAATTGGTCCAAAAGTTCAATGTGCTACCTTGCATTGATGGTGGAACCCTTTTGAAGGTAGTCCACTAGCAGCACACCCTCCTTATCCCAGAACACAGACGCCATCACCTTGGTGGCTGATTTTTGCACCCTGAACTTCTTTGGATGAGGAGAACCACTGTGCCTCCACTCTTTTGACTGCTCCTTGTTTTCCGGGTCATACAAATAAATCCAGGTCTCATCCATAGTGACCAGTCGACGCAGGAAGTTCTTATCAGTCCGGAAACGCTGACAAATGGACCGGGAATTTGTCACTCACTGCTTCTCTGATCTGCTGTCAAACATTAGGGGACCAACTTTGCAGATCTCTTCCTCATGTCCAAATGTTCATGGATAATGACACAAACACGTTCCCGGGAGATCCCCATGATGTCTGCTATTGCTTTAGCTGAAATTCGTGGATTCTCCAGTATGAGGTTGTGCACAGCATTGACGATCTCCGGAACAACAACCACTCTTGGTCGTCCAGGACGTTCCTCATCATTGGGGCTGAAGTGGCTCGTTTTAAATTTGGCAACCCAGTTCTTAACTGTGGAATACGAAGGGCAGTGAACCTCCAATGTCTGCGACATATCAGCATCAATATCCTTCACAGACTTTCCTTGCAGAAACAAGAATTTTATCACTCCTCTGCTCTTAGCTGTTGTGAATATCACATTAAACTCCGCCATATTGTATTCTCACATGCGTAGAACACTGTTGCCATAAGCAACAAAAACAAAATTTTGAAAACATATATATTTGACACATAAGGCTTTCATGTGATGTAACATTCGATCCCATAGAAACAAAAAAAGATTACAAAGCCAAAGACTTATCAGCAGCCCCTCATATCAATAAATCATAACATATACAAAATCTTTCAACACAAATTGACGTAGTCTTCTCTATAACACGATGCTTGAAGACGCCTTATTCAATATTAATAGATCCACTTTAAAGACATATTGTGAGCAAATCTAATACACTGAGTTAAATGTAGTACAATCGAGGGTGTCGGATGGGATCCTTCAAACTCCTATTTTGGTGATTTTTGTTACTCTCTGTGCCATGCTTCACCCTCTCGGGTTCTGCATTAGGCATAATGCATGTTCTTCTTCTTGTGCTCCTTTAATTAATATATTCTTCATAATACTTAACCCAGGTTCCATAAGAATTAGATTTCGAGTCATGTTTCCACCAATATGTCTCCTTGTTTGTGTTTTGCAATCATTTTGAAATGTATTTGGACTATAAAATAGGTCATTTGGTTTATGCCTGCGACCAAAAAAATTAAAAATGTATAATTTTGCAGGACATAAAGAAGAACCCTGAGTTTATTGTAGGAGGGAGGGGTCGCGATGATATCTGCCAGGGCAAATTAGGTGAGTGGAGATAAATTCTGTGAAATATGCAAAACTAAATATGTATTTAAAGTGTACCAATCATTTTCATTTTCATTCCATTCATCAGTAGTACACATGAAAATAAACAACTTTGTAGAATACAGTGGAACCTTGGATTACGAGCATAATTGGTTCCAGGAGTGCGCTCTTAGGCGGGCTTTGCACGTTGCGACATCGGTAACAATGTGTTACCGATGATGCAGCGATAGTCCCGCCCCTGTCGCACGTGCGATATCTAGTGAAAGCTGCCGTAGCAATTATTATCGCTACGGCAGCTTCACACGACATACCTGCCGTGCGACGTCCCTCTGGCCGGCGACCCGCCTCCTTCCTTAGGGGGCGGGTCATGCGGCATCACAGCGACGTCACACGGCAGCCGGCCAATTGAAACGGAGGGGCGGAGATGAGCAGGATGTAAACATCCCGCCCACCTCCGTCCTTCTCATTGCAGCCGGGAGGCAGGTAAGGTGAAGTTCCTTGCTCCTGCGGCTTCACACACAGCGATGTATGCTGCCGCAGGAGCGAGGAACAACATCGCACCTGTCGCACCATCGGCATTATGGAAATGTCGGAGGCTGCAGCGATGATACGATAACGACGCTTTTGCGCTCGTTCATCGTATCAAAAAGGTTTTACACGTTGCGATATCGACTGCGACGCCGGATGTGCGTCACTTTTGATTTGACCCCATCGACATCGCACGTGCAATTTCGCAACGTGCAAAGCCGCCCTAAAACCAAGTTACTCTTATAGCAAAGCAAATTTTCCCATAGGAAATAATTGAAACGAAGACAATCTGTTCCACAACCCAAAAATATTTACTGTATATATAGAAACTTATTACAGTAATACAATATAATGTACTGAATGTACTGTATTCATAGAAAATTATTACAGTACACTAATACAAAATACTGTACATAACAGCACAAAACATATAAAACAAATTAAACTGCACTTTAGCTTACAATAGAATTGTTGGTGTGCGGGAGGTACAGTATATGCAATGTGCTGCACTGGTTAGCAGAAAGAAAGTACAATACTATATCCACAAATGTAAGTTGATAGAAATGCTATATAGTATATACTGTACTGTACAATGGTATACTGTATACAGTATAGTTAAAAAAGTTACCTCGAGAGCGGGTCAGAGCGCGGTGAAAGGACAGAACCTGAAGTGTACATGGTGGGAATTTGCTCTTATTGCAAAGCTTTGCTCTTAAACCAAGTTACAAATTTGTAAAAAGCTTTGCTTGTCTTGCAAAACGCTCTAAAACCAAGTTACTCTTAATCCAAGGTTCCATTGTACGAGGAAACTGAATTCTCTCTTCCACTGGATTGATCTTTCATTCTTAATACTGTCAATTCCCAGGTAAAATCAGGGTTCAGTGAAGGTTGTTTTTTACATGACTGCGAAAGGAGATGGTAGTTGGTGCCCATAAAGTTCATGGTGATGTGAGAAGAGAGGACCTCAAGGCAAAGCTCCTCCCTCTGCCTACATAGAAACTCATCAGCACCAATTGTCATCTCCCATCTCCGTAATCGGAAAGTCTTCACTGACTACCGATTTTCCCCATGAATTGAGAATACAGTTGAGCGATAGTTGACTATTCGTACTCGTTATGCTGTTAGCGAGTACTGTCCGCTACTCAGATATTCGTTGCGAGTAACGGGCGCAATGTAAGTCAATGGGAAATATGCGTTAAGCAGCGAGTAACCCGAAAGCTGTACTTTTCGTGCGAGTAGCAAATAGTACTGCTTTCGGGTTACTCGCTACTAGCGAGTATTTCCCATTGACTTACATTGCGCCTGTTACTAGTAACGAATATACAAGTAGTGGACAGTACTCGCTAACAGCATAGTGCGTACGAATATTTAACTACTCGCTCAACACTAATTGAGAATATTGATAAAGAATACCTTTTGGAGGTGAAAGAAACTAATTTCTATAATAAGATTGCCATGAACAGCCAGGGGGTCCCACCGCTGCATCCAATATGTGACATAGGAAATATGATATTAATATCTTCTGTGGATAGTTAAAAATCATGGGCTGATACGCATGTCCTACAGTTAAGGCAAAATACGTGTTACTTGCATCCCACTGTCCTGATGCTGAAGATATGCCTGCCATATTTGTGGGAGCAACGCACACCCTAATTTTATAATTCTTGCACGGGTGCCAGGCTGTCTTCAAGGTTCCCTTTGAAACTTCTCGGTAAGCAGCAATCGCCTGTCCACTTCCCTAGCTGAGTTACTTCTGTCACCAGGGGGTCTCGCTGTGGTCACAGCTTCTTCCTTTTTATGATTAACTTTGTCACCTACTATTTGTTGCAGGATCTTGGTATTGGATTTCTATCCTAAAAAGAGTGATCTCTTGATGCAGGTCAGGATGTATGGAAATATGTAGGATTGGCTTGTATGGATCTACCATATACCTCACAAAAATATATTACAAAGTTTCTTATTTTGTGTGTGCATACCATTGACAAATGTAAACACTATAAATATAGAGGACAATCAAAATGGACCTCCCCTTTCCTAGTCTTCCTGGCCTTAGAAGAAGATGGTGGTTGTACTCAATAAACTTCTAAATACTCTAAGGGGTACTCTACACGTTGCGACATCGCAAGCTGATGCTTGCAATGCTGAGCACGATAGTACCCGCCCCTGTCACAGCAGCGATATCTTGTGATTGCTGGCGTAGCGAACATTAACGCTAGGCTAGCTTCACATGCACTCACCTGCCCTGCGACGTCGCTCTGGCCGGCGAACCGCCTCCTTACTAAGGGGGCAGGTCATGTGGCATCATAGCGACGTCACACGACAGACGGCCAATAGGAGCGGAGGGGCGGAGATGAACGGGGCGTAAACATCCCGCCCACCTCCTTCCTTCCGCATTGGCGGCTGGGACACAGGTAGGAGATGTTCCTCGCTCCTGCGGCTTCATACACAGCAATGTGTGCTGCCACAGGAACGAGGAACAACATCGTACCGTCGCTGAACCGGCATTATGGAAATGTCGTACCCTACACCGATGATACGATAACGACGTTTTTGCGCTCGTTAATCGTATCAAAAAGGCTTTACACACTACGATGTCGACAGCGATGCCGGATGTGCGTCACTTTCGATATGACCCCACCGAAATCGCACCTGCGATGTCGTAGTGTGTAAAGTACCCCTAAGAACCAATTTATGATTTATTTTTTATAGATATACAATGCACACGTAAAAAATGTCACATCTATACACAGGCCAGGCAGGCGAATTTATGCTCCATTTAAAGCCTAGAGAGCTTATGGAGTATGAACTCGGCTATTTCTACAAGCCTCATACACAATGAATGGAGCAGTAGTGCGTGGGACCCTCATCAATAGGTTTTCCCAGTATTGGACCCTCAGTGATCATATATTTATTACCTATTATGTGAATCGGTGAGAAATATTTTTCATGGCCTAACCCACTATGATATAACCGGTAACCCTTAACTATTTTTACATAGGCGATTGCTGGCTCCTCGGCTCCATCGCATGCCTCACACTGAATAATGATTGTGTGTCCCGTGTAATTCCTCAAGATCAATATTTTAAGAAAGACTATGCTGGGATCTTCCGTTTTTTGGTAAGTTATTTATGTAATATAATATAGCGTTGCAGTTTTGTAATAGCCCCCAACCCACCTCCAACCTACTATGTGTCATTTTTATGAAAAATGGACTTAGGGGTACTTTGCACACTGTGACATCGCTAGCCGATGCTAGCGATGCCGAGCGCGATAGTCCCCGCCCCCGTCGCACATGCAATATCTTGTGATAGCTGCCGTAGCGAACATTATCGCTACGGCAACTTCACACGCACTTACCTGCCCTGCGACGTCGCTCTGGCTGGCGACCCGCCTCCTTCCTAAGGGGGCGGGTCGTGAGGCATCATCGCATCACACGGCAGGCGGCCAATAGGAGCGGAGGGGCGGAGATGAGCGGGACGTAAACATCCCGCCCACCTCCTTCCTTCCGCATAGCCGGTGGAGGCAGGTAAGGAGATGTTCCTCGCTCCTGCGGCTTCACACACAGCGATGTGTGCTGCCGCAGGAACGAGGAACAATATCGTATCTCCTATTGGTGCGACATTATGAAAATGTCTGACCCTACACAGATCACCGATTTACGACGCTTTTGCGATCGTTTATCGGCGCATATAGGCTTTACACGTTGCGACATCGTTACCGGCGCCGGATGTGCGTCACTTTCAATTTGACCCTGACGATATCGCAGTAGCGATGTCGCAACGTGCAAAGTGCCCCTAATTCCAGAAGTGACAACCAATATGCATTAAAATGGTGGTTGCTAAGGGGCCTTATTTACTCATTGGCAGTGACTGCTGTATGGAACAGCTGACTGGTCCCGATTAGTTTTGGAACCAATAGGGACCAATTCACCAAATAAATACCACTATCAACCATGACAGTGACATGTAAGTGGTAAAAAGGGGGTTAAAAGACCCCCTTTACTACAATCATAATTGCAGGTGCCGATGGTTGCCATGGTACCCTGAAGTCACCTGGTGACCCCAGAATACTGTGGTCTGTTACATTCTGCTGTAAGCAAAAAAATGGCCATCATATAGCTCTGTTCATCAAAAAATATAAAAGTTACAGTTCAGAAGAAGGCGACAAAAGATATTTTTTATAAAATACAATTTTTACTGAGTGATAGTAACAAAACAAAAAACCTATATAAGTCTGGTATAGTTGTAATCACACTAACTAGACGAGTAAAGCCGTCTTATCGGCAATACCAAATGGTGTAAATAAAAATAAGAACTATTCTTGTTTGTTCATTTGTTCATTCTACCTTCCAAAAATTGTTGAAAGGCTTGGCTCACATTTATCCTGAGCACTTATGTTGGGGTTTATGTGTACATCCCAAGAGCACCAATCAGACAAAACCCCTGATAGAACCACTCACTATAATGAGGCAAATGGAGTCACTTTGGACTTTGCCTGGTCTCTGCAGTGTCCCATAATTTTAGGATTTTTTAGCATACAAGGTTGGTCAACCACAGTTCTGTGCATGTCTAAAAACATGGATACCACCGGAAGAGACACCAGAGATAGCCCAAAAGTGTCTTGTTCTGCCTCATTATAGTGGCTGGTTTGAAACCCCGACGTTAAGTGTTCAGTGTAGAACCCAAAAATAAGATCCCAGCCTCATATTGAAAGCAATGGTTAGAAAAATGTTATGTACCCCATAATGTTACCAATATAAACCCTAACTCATCCTGCACAAAACCAGCCCCCACTCAGGCCCGTCATTTGTCACTAGAAATGTAGGGGGTCTCACGTAACTGGTAGAAAAAAGACTCTGGAGAACTGATGACTCCCACTCCCCAAGGAGAATACAGTGACGTTTGCGTTCCAAAATCCAAATGTTCATCTCCTTCTGAGGTCAACTGTACTTAAACCACAGGAAGTGACCCTGTGTGTGGCATTACTATAGTAGAGGGAGCTCAATTACCAACTTACAGGGTGCGTGCCACCAGAAACAAAAACTGGATACAATATACAGTGGGTACAGAAAGTATTCAGACCCCTTTAAATTTTTCACTCTTTGTATCATTGCAGCCATTTCGTAAATTCAAAAATTTCATTTTTTTCTCATTAATGTACACTCTGCACCCCCCATCTTGACAGAAAATAATCCACAGATATGTAGAAATTTTTGCAAATTTATTAAACAAGAAAAACTGAAATATCACATGGTCATAAGTATTCATACCCTTTGCTCAGATACTCATATTTAAGTCACCCCAAGAACCCCAAGATCACTGTGGCTGAGCTCCAGAGATGCAGTAGGGAGATGGGAGAAAGTTCCACAAAGTCAACTATTACTGCATCCCCCAACAGTTGGGCCTTTATGGCAGAGAGGCCCTACGAAAGCCTCTCCTCAGTGCAAGACATATGAAAGCCAATATATAGTTTGCAAAAAAACACATGAAGGATTCCCAGAATATTAGAAATAAGATTCTCTGGTCTGATAAGATGAAGATAGAACTTTTTGGTGATAATTCTAAGCGGTATATGGGGAAAAAAACAGGCATTGCTCATCACCTCCTCAATACAATCCCAACAGTGAAACATGGTGGTGGCAGCATCATGCTATGGGTGTTTTTCAGCTGCAGGGACAGGATGACTGGTTGCAATTGAAGGAAAAGTGAATATGGTAAAGTACAGAGATATCCTGGAAGAAAACCATTTCCAGAGTGCTCTGGACCTCAGACTTGGCCAAAGGTTCACCTACCAACAAGACAATAACCCTAAGCACACAGTTAAAATAACAAAGGAGTGTCTTCAGAACAACTCTGTGATCATTCTTGACTGGCCCAGCCAGAGCCCTGACCTAAACCCAATTGAGCATCTCTGGAGAGTCTTAAAAATGTCTGTCCACCAACGTTCACCATCCAACCTGACGGAACTGGAGAGGATCTGCAAGGAAGAATGGCCGAGGATCCCCAAATCCAGGATCCCAAGAAGACTCATGGCTGTACTAGCTCAAAAGGGAGGGTGCATCTACTCAATACTGAGCAAAGGGGCTGAATACTTATGACCATGTGATATTTCATTTTTTCTTGTTTAATAAATTTGCAAAAATTTCTACATATCTGTTTTTTTTCTGTCAAGATGGGGGATGAGGTGCAGAGTGTACATTAATGAGAAAAAAATGACATTTTTGAATTTACGAAATGGCTGCAATGAAAAAAAGAGTGAAACATTTAAAGGGGTCTGAATACTTTCTGTACCTACTGTATATTGTATCCAGCTTTTTCTTCTGGTGGCACGCACCCTGTAAGTTGTTAATTGAGCTCCCTCTACTACAATAATGCTACACACGGGGTCACTTCCTGTGGTTTAAGTACAATTGACCTCAGAAGGAGATGAACATTTGGATTTTGGAACACAAACGTCACTGTATTCTCCTTGGGGAGTGGGAGTCTTTGTTCTGGCAGTTACGTGAGGCCCCCTACATTTATAGTGACAGATGATGGGCCTGAGTGGGGGCTAGTTTTGTGAAGGATGAGTTATGGTTTATATTGGTAACATTATGGGGTACATAACATTTTTCCAACCATCGGTTTCAATATGAAGCTGGGATCTTATTTTTGGGTTTTACACTGAACACTTAACGTCGGGGTTTCAAACCAGTCAATATAATGAGGTAGAGCAAGACACTTTTGGGCTATCTCTGGTGTCTGTTCCGGTGGTATCCATGTTTTTAGACATGCACAGAACTGTGGTTGACCAACCTTGTATGCTAAAAAAAATCCTAAAATGATGGGACACTGCAGAGACCAGGCAAAGTCCAAAGTGACTAAATTTGCCTCATTATAGTGAGTGGTTCCAACTGGGGTTTTGTCTGATTTGTGCTCTTGGGATGTACACATAAACCCCAACATCTTGTCTAATAAATTTGCAAAAATTTCTAAAATTTCTGTTCTTTTCTGTCAAGATGGGGGATGGGATGCAGAGTATACATTAATGAGAAAAAATGAACTTTTTTGAATTTACCACATGACTGTAATGAAACAGTGAAAAATTTAAAGGGGTCGGAATACTTTCTGTACCCACTGTGTGGGCTCTAGACTGGCATTTTTGCAATTCTTCAGAAAAAAATCACTTTGTGGATGTTATAAAATAGTCACTGCAGCCGTAGATGAATTAATTGATAAGTGCAATTTCTACAATGAGTTTTTCTGATTTTCTGGCACCTTATGGGTTCTGCGAATGTCGCATTTAAAAAATTCTTGCAAAATCTGTGATACAAAATCCTTCCATCTTGGCGGTGATGTGTGGCCAAAGAGTGGTTTCTGACAACAAGAAATTGTGGAATGGATTTTAGGTCCAGTTTCACCTTTTAACCCTTGTGTAATTGACAAATTTAAAAGATAAAAAAAGTTACATTTTTAAATCTAAAATGTTATATTTCCAATGTTATAAAATTCTGTGAGAAACATGTGGGTTCAAAATGCTCACTACACCCTTAGATGAAGTCCTTAAGGAGAGACATTTCCAATATGGGGTCACTTGTGGGGTTTCTCCTGCTCTGGCATCTCAGTGGCTCAGCTAATGGACCTCACAATCTATTCAAAGGAATCTACCTTCTTAAAACCACATCTCGCTCTTTCTCATCTGATCCCCACCATGTACTCAAACAGTAGTGTACAACCACATATGGGGCCATGTTTGATAAAAATTTCATAACAAATTTTTCCCCATTGCCCCTTCAATAAATTAAAAATGTATTACTAAACATTATTTTACTGGAAAAAAAATTTAAAAAATGTTTTCACATCTAAAAGATTGGAGCTAAAAATTAATTTTAGAGAAAAAATATTGTTTTTACACCCACATATTAAAAAGTTATGTGAAGCATCTACCAATTCAACATGCTCAGTACACTCCTCAAGAAATTCCTTGATGAGTCTGGTTTCCAAAATGGGGTCACGTGTGCGGGTTTCTGGTGTTTTTCAAATGAGACATGGTGTCTGCAATCTATTCCAGTGAAATTTATATTCTAAATACCAAGTGTCTCTTCTTCCCTTCTGAGCCCTGCCATGTGCAAAAATAGAACTTTTTTTTACTACGTGTGGGCTTTCTCTGTGCTCTCAAAAAAGTGTGTAAAAAACTGTGAGTCCACTTTTTCATTTGGCCTCTTGCAAAAGTAATATTTTCATGAAAAATATAAAAACCAAAACCAAATGTTATCAACATCCGTGTTGTACCTGTGGGTTCAAACTACTTATTCTACCCCTTCATAAAATCCTTGAGGGTTATAGCTTTCATAATGAGGTCACTTATGGGGGATTTATGATGTTTAGTCATCTTAGGGACCCTGCAAATGCAGCATTGTGTCGGCAACCTATTTCAGCCAAATTTGTGCTCCAAAATTCAAATATTGCTTCTTCCCTTCTGAGCCCTACTATTTGCCCAAATAGAGGTTTCTGACCACATGTAGGGTATCAACACACTCAGAAGAAAATGGGTAACATGCTGTAGCATATATTTTGTCATGCTACCCCTTGTAAAAGTGAAATTAGGGCTAAGTCAACATTTCAGAGGAAAAAATTACACATTTTTTCATTCCATTTTGCATTAATTAATTTGTAACATCGGAAGGGTTAAAAAAAAAAATATGCTGACAGCCGTTTTGAAGTATTTGAGAGGTGCAATTTTTAAAATGGTATTAGTTTTGGGGAGTTTCCAATACATAGGCCCCTCAAAATCCAATTAAGCCTGAACAGGTTCTTAAAAAAACAGGTTTTGTAAAAATTTTTAAAAAACATGTTTAACCCTTTGAACATCCTAAAATATAACATGGATGGAAATATAAAGTAGACATATGGGAAATGTTACTTATTAATTATTTTGTATAGCATAGCTAACTGAGGAATTTTTTAAATTTTCACCAAAATTCCAATATTTTCACAAATTAATGCAAAAAATATTGAATTAAATTGACCATTAATAGAAAGTATAATGTATCACGAAAAAACACTTCCAAAATCACTGGTATGCGTTGGAGTTATTACCACATAAATTGACACTGGTCAGACCTAAAAAAATTTTGGTTTGATCATTAAAGTTAAAATTAGTTTGGTCGCTCGCTAAGGGGTTAACAAAAGTTAACTCATTAAGTGCTAAATAATTAATATCTGTGCAATGGAGAGGTGAAATAAAAAAAGAAGAGAAGTATTATTACAATCTGCAACCGCTATTACATTGTGTGCAAATTCAACATGAAAAATTTGGTGAAAGGTCCTCTTTAAACAAATGGTGTTGAGTCGAATATTAACCAGACCAAGGGTGAAATAACCCCACACATTTGGCCTCTGTCTGGTCAGTGGTCTGTCACCTGTGCCGGTGTTACAGTATATGTTGGAAAAAGCTTCCAATTTATCGGCATGGATAGGCTTATAGGATATAGGCTAAGTGTATAGACGCAGTGTGCATTTCGCCTTAGCTTACTTGGTTTATGGAAGCACAAAATGCATATTTTAACTTTGAGTACAAGGGGCTGCTGATAAGTCTTTACCCAGAAAGAAACAAGATAGGATCATGAAACTTTCCATTTATTCCACATACTCTCCACTGATGATAACACACTTCTTACATCAGTATTCCAAGTTCTGTAAGTCTAGCAAAAAGAAGGATTTCGGTTGTACCTCACACCAGGCATCCGTAGCAGCCATGGCATCAGAACTGGTGTAAAATGTTACCCATGAGGTGTTTCTTCAGGTTTGCAAACAGATGATAGTCGGAGGGAGCTAGATCTGGTGAATAAGGTGGGTGGTCATCCAGCTGGAAGCCCAACTCTGCCTGTTTTGCCATGGTCGCTTGTGCAGTGTGAGCGGAGGCGTTGTCTTGCAGGAACAAGATTCCTTTGGACAGCTTGCTGCACCTTTTGGCCTTCAGAGCTGCCTTCAAATGGTCCAAAATTTCAATGTAATACCTTGCATTGATGGTGGAACCCTTTTGTAGGTAGTCAACTCGCAGCACGCCCTCCTTATCTCAGAACACAGGTGCCATCACCTTAGTGGCTGATTTTTGCACCCTGAACTTCTCTAGACGAGGAAAGCCACTGTGCCTACACTCTTTTGGCTGCTCCTTGTTTTCAGGGCCATACAAATAAATCCAGGTATCATCCATAGTGACCAGTTGATCCAGGAAGTTTTTATTAGTCTGTAAACACTGACAAATGGACTGGGAAGTTTTTACTCACATGCTTCTCTGATCTGTTGTCAGACATTCGGGGACCCACTTTGCAGATCACGTCCTCATCTCCAAATGTTCATGGATAATGACACAAACACGTTCACGGGAAATCCCCATGATGTCTACTATTGCTTTAGCTGAAATTTGTGCATTCTCTAGTATGAGGTTGTGCACAGCATCGACAATCTCCGGAACAACAACCACTCTCGGTCATCCAGGACATTCCTCATCATTGGTGCTGAAGTGGTCCATTTTAAATTTGGCAACCCAGTTCTTAACTGTGGAATATGAAAGGCATTGATCTCCCAATGTCTGCGACATATCACTATGAATATCCTTTGCGGACTTTCCTTTCAGAAACAAGAATTTTATCCCTCCTCTGCTCTCAGTTGCTGTGAATATCGCATTAGACTCCGCCATTTTGTGTTCCTGCATGTATAGAACACTGTTGCCATAAGCAACAAACACACAATTTTGAAAACATACATTAGACACATAAGACTTTCATGTGATGTAACATTCGTTACCATAGAAAAAAAAAAGACCACAAAGCCAAAGACTTATCAACAGCCCCTCGTATACAAAGGAGATCAAAATCAGAGAACAACACACAATTTCATAAATGTTACGGTCATTGTGTCGTCCTATGTGATAATATCCTAACATAAGTAAACTAGCAGTATTTTAAGCGTATTTCATAAATTGAAATTTTTCAAAAGCACATAATAAAAATGTAAATGAAATAAATGTACTGTAACTCAAAAATATATTAGAAAAAAACAGAAAGCCCCAAGTAAGCTTTTTGTACATATCAAAGACAAGTATATTAAGCATTGGCCTAATAGTTTATAGGAAATTTTAAGGCATTTTTTATAGTATTCATTTTTTCCTTACAAAAATTATAAAAAAATATTTTACTAGAATTTGAAAAAATAACAGAAATGTATATAAAGTGCCCATTTCCATGGAGATAACGTACACATTTCAAACCTTACATTCAAAATGGTTGGAGTGCGATAGGGGCTTAATGCGTATGACCAGTTAGGACAAATGGACATCATAGAGTAAATCCATTGCTTTGGGAGACATTCTATAAAACAAAACAAAGAGCCTATTAGAATGTAGGCCATGTAAAACAATTGGATGGTCATGACTTTTATGACAACGACAAAAAAAATCTATTTTTCCTTCAGAGTCCCATTAGTTGACAGCTGTATCAGCAACTATGGGAAAAAAGGTTAGACCAGCGTGTGAACCAATTGTCATCACTAAGAAAACACATTCAATATACATGTTACTAGAAAGTTCTATTTTCTTGCAGTTTTGGCAGTATGGACAATGGGTGGAAGTGGTTGTCGATGACAGGCTGCCTACCAAGAATAACCAGCCTATTTTTGTAAAGTCCAAAACATCTAATGAGTTCTGGAGCTCCCTCCTGGAAAAGGCCTATGCTAAGTAAGTGCAATAACAATAAAAATGCCACGGTTTTTGGAAAACAATTTCTAAAACGTTGAGTAGATGTTTCAACAGCTGTTGATTTCAGATGTTTAATCTGAATTAAAAAATAGTCCAAAATGTGAAAAGTAGATGTAGACCCCATCAGGGAATTGTTTTTTGTTTTTTCCTTTAAAGCTAACAATGAATAAAATCAATCGATGTCATATAAGTTATCATTATTTCCTCACACACCTAGACACACAAATGGAATATCGAGAATGACCTAAAAAAGAAGACTTCCAAAATGTTGTCCTCCCATTACCCTGTTAAAATTATAGCGCTTGGAAACACCACTGGTGGATGGTTAATGAAGATCAATCAGCCTGTCTTCATTGTGTCTACACTCATATATTCTAGGCTTCCCTATTGGTGACTGACCTTGCACACAATTTTATTATTTAAAGGGAATCTAAATCCCGACACTAGTAATATGCACATGTAGCTCTTTCAAAGACAAATCCAGCAATATCTTTATATGGCTAGTCTATTCCTCTGTTGCCGAGAAATAATTTAACTTTATATGCAAATGAGGCTGAAGGGCTATGGTAGATCTGAAGCGTCTGTTAAGGGCGCTTTACACGCTACAATATATCTTACGATGTGTCGGCGGGGTCACGTCGTAAGTGACGCACATCCGGCATCGTAAGTTATATTGTAAAGTGTGACAGCTACAAAAACGTTCATCGCATGCACTTCATTCAATTCCTAAAAATTGAACGTGAGGTTGTTCAACGTTCCCGAGGCAGCACACATCGCAGTGTGTGACACCACGATGAACACAGCTTACCTGCGTCCCGCGGCTCTCGCCGGCAATGTGGAAGGGAAGAGGTGGGCGGGATGTTTACGTCCCGCTCATCTCCGCCCCTCCGCTTCTATTGGCCGGCTGCTGCGTGACGTTGCTGTGACGCCGAATGTCCCTCCCACTCCAGGAAGTGGATGTTCGCCGCCCACATCGATGGGACAGGTAAGTAAGTGTGACGGGAAAAAATAGTTTGTGCGACACGTTCAACAAATTGAACGTGCCGCACATACGATGGGGGCGGTTACTATCGCATACGATATCGTATGCTAAATCGTAACGTGTAAAGCAGGCTTTACTCTAGCTCCATTCTGCCTCCTCATATGTTACTGACAGCGTCTTTATCGTAAGTCAAACAGCACAAAGGATGTCAGTCGAGTACGAGGAGATTGTGATGGGTGTGGGATAGAACTGGAGTGACAGAGGCATCAGATCTACAAATAACTCTACAGCCTTATTTGCATGTCAATTCAAATGCTAATTTCTCCGTAATGTAGGAACGGACTGACCATGTAAAATGTTTCATCTGTGCTGGATTCTCCTTCAGCCGCTAGGGGTGTTGTGGGTGATGCTTGATAGCATTAATCCTATTTTATTCTTGAGACTTGTGGTTCTGTCCAGTCTGGAAGTTACGGCGTTAACTTTTGTTTTGGGTTCTGTCTCCTTTCAGCACTGACTGGGGCTTTTCTATATCAACCCCAGAGAGGCAGCTCCCACTGCCAGTCAATAGACATTACATCTTGGTTTGTACTTCTGACCTGAGCTCTGTATTTTGTTCTGACATTTCCGTTCTTTTACCTCATCTTTACATTTCACTACCCGCTTGTTGATTGATTCTGTTCCTGACGTGACCTCCTGGTTCTAACCCAGCTTCCTGACTATTATTCTTGCCAGTTATGCCACCGAACAGCAGCTGACTCTGTGGCTCATACCCAGGGACCTCTATTTAAGTACAAATCCTGAACAGAAAAAGGGAATTTCCAGCGCGGTCCAAAATATCTTGTTAAAATTCATTTTTATTTATAAATCCATAAAATAGGAAATTACAGGCGGTCAGCAGGATATTGCATAGATGTTATTCAGACCCCACAAAGCTACGCGTTTCGACGTGAGTCTTAATCATGCTCTGGGGAGGAAGGGATGTCGGCTTCCTATATCGTATAACACACACCCTCCCAAATTATATGCACATGCACATGTTTTCATTAAGGGAACTTTCACAAAAGAACACATCACATTACATAGGTGTATGCACTGCGGTTTTTCCATAGAAAAAGTAAGGATTTAACGGAGTTAAGCAGAACACTCGCCCCACATAGGGACAACCTTACAAAAGGGGAAAGAACCGCACTTTCTGAACTACTGCATAATACACAGGTAGTGGTCAGACAGGCAGATAAAGGTGGGGCGATTGTTCTGCTTGATTCCGGTTTGTACAGAAAATTAACACTTGTGGATCTACAGGATATTGAGACCTACATATTATTACAGAATGATCCTACTGATCATTATAACAACTTAATGCTAAAACTTTTGGAGGAGGGCGTTTGCATGGGAGCCATCGATAGTAAAACAAAGGATAATTTATTTGTCTCATTTCCAATTGTTCCAATATACCACTCGCTACCAAAAATACACAAAAATAAATTTCCACCTCCCCTCAGACCCATAGTTTTGGGAATAGGGTCTTTGGGGGAAAAATTAGGAGGATGGGTTGATCAATTCTTACAACCACTTGTCTATAATATTCCCGGTTTCATCAAAGACACAAAAGAGATTGTTAAAGCACTGGATAACTTTCAGTGGCAAGAAAACTATCGTTGGCTCTCATGTGATGTAGTATCATTGTATCCATCAATACCTCATCATATTGCTTTAAGATCTCTATCACAACATTTAGATAGGTTTAGTAATTATGAGATCGAACTTAAAAATTTCATTTTGATGGCCATCCAGTATCTTTTGGAACATAATTATTTTTCATTTGATGGACAGTATTATTTACAGTGCAGGGGGGTCAGTATGGGAGCTCGCTTCTCCCCCTCGCTGGCAAATATTGTCATGGCGAGGTGGGAGGAACAGTTCCTGTATGGTGATACCAACCCATTCAGCAGCAGTATCCTATGGTATGGCAGATACCTGGATGACATGCTGCTGATATGGGTTGGGGCGCCAGAGGAAATTGTACATTTTTCTGATTATATTAATATGAACCAATTCAATTTAAAATTTACAACTGAAACTCATATTTCCAAAATTAATTTTTTGGACATAACTCTGTCGGTTGATGATACCAACCATTTGACAGTAACACCTTACAGAAAAATCATAGCGTGCAATTTCATACTGACTGCCAACTCCTGCCATACTTCACATACCAAATTAAATATACCTATTGGAGAACTCATTCGTACAAAGAGAAACTGTAGTGACCATAAACAATATTTGATAGAGGAGAAAAAAGTTTGTGACAGGTTGACAAATAGAGGTTATCAAAATTGGAAGTTGAACAGGGCAAAAAATATAGTATCAAAAATGGATAGAAAGGATTTATTATTTAAAGAGAAAAATAGGAATGATATATATTCCAATAATATATCATTTGTAACAGCTTACAGTAATCAATTTTCTCTTATTACCAATATAATAAAGAAATACTTACCTATTCTTAATGAGGATTATAAATTAAAAAACATAATGAAGACCGGAGTAGGATTTATTGCAAAAAAAGCCCCTACATTGGGTAATCTTTTGTCCCCCAGCTTATTCACTAGTACAGAGAATAAAATACCACAAAATTGGCTCAATCTAAAAGGTTTTTTTAAATGTGGAGCAACCAAGTGTAAGGCTTGCAGCTATGCACAAAAAAATCGCACATTTAAATCAAATAAAAACCTAAAAGAGTACACAATTAATCAATTTATCAATTGCAATGCAAACCATGTAGTATACCTCATTTCATGTGATGCATGTAAACTCCAGTACACAGGATGTACAGTGGGACCATTAAAGACTAGAATAAGACGCCATTTACTAGACGCGACAAATCCACAAGCTGTGTCTGTATCAGCGGCTTCCCGTCACTTCCAAACTGTACATGGAGGGGATCTACATAACTTTAAATTCACAGGTATTGAAAAGGTCTTCAGACCGATCCGGGGTGGGGTACATAGGAGGAAACTCCTTAATAGAGAAACATATTGGATCCTCACCCTGGAGAGTAGAATACCACATGGGATGAACTATCGACATGACCTTATTTTACATTACTAATCCTCACAATTTTTCTCCTCTGCTATTTTCCCCCCATTTGATTTTGAGTTTTTTGAGATAATGGATAATAATAAAAATGAAATCATATATTAATAATCTGAACTAAAATTAACAATTGGATTATAATCCATACATAGCAATAATTACTACAATCCAATATTTTTCTACCATAATAAATTTAATGTAATAGCTAGATTTCTGGGTTCCAAATTATTAATGGGTGACAAAAATCTTATATATAGTTCATCAGTAAAGTAAATCAATTAATGAATATATATATATTTTTTCCCTCTTAAGAATCCCATCTTTGATGGTATATATAGTTATGGCAATTGAAAGACTATATAATTATAATTGATACTAATATGGGATTAATATTTCAATAAAGATTATTGTATTACTAATTTTCTAGATACAAATAAATAATAACAAATTAGAAATAAAAAATAATATAAATGAAAAAAATATTGAAATATAAAATATCTAACTAATTAATTAATACTAATGAATTTGTCTGCTAACTACCACCATATACCTATACTAGGTTCTCTACATTGATTTTTCAGGTATAGTTCGTATATTAGATGGCCACTTTTTGAAGGTCCTCTTCATTCTAGATTACAATCATAACCGAATAAGGAGAAATTCTCTCTCCCCCTTCTTTTCTCCTTTATATTGCATTTAGATAGGGGTCTAATTTACCGATGCTTTCTTATATGGAATATCAATAAGTAATGCAAGATATCCACATGGATGTGATTTTTCTATTATGACTGTATAGTGTTTGTTCTATATAATCATGCATCAGCTTACCATATAATTATATTTTAATAATTGTACATGATATGTTTTTAACCACTGTATTTTAATTCACTTTATTTTTTCCATCATTGGTTTCCATCTATCACCTTTTTTCTTCTTTCTTTTCTTTTCTTTTTTTCCCCATTTTTCTTCATCTTTTTCCCTGTTTTTCTCATTCTTCGTCTCCCTCTTTTTTCTTTCTTCTTACTTTTTCTATGGAAAAACCGCAGTGCATACACCTATGTAATGTGATGTGTTCTTTTGTGAAAGTTCCCTTAATGAAAACATGTGCATATAATTTGGGAGGGTGTGTGTTATACGATATAGGAAGCCGACATCCCTTCCTCCCCAGAGCATGATTAAGACTCACGTCGAAACGCGTAGCTTTGTGGGGTCTGAATAACATCTATGCAATATCCTGCTGACCGCCTGTAATTTCCTATTTTATGGATTTATAAATAAAAATGAATTTTAACAAGATATTTTGGACCGCGCTGGAAATTCCCTTTTTCTGATTCCTCTATGGCAGCCTAGCCCTCCGTGCGCAGCCTTGGACATACAGCGGATCATAGCAACTCGGTGAGCTGAATTTTTTCTTTGGTTTCTTAAATCCTGAACAGGGGTTAAAGGGTGAAGGCCAAGGCAATCCCTTGCTCTAGGAAATTGAGTAGCTTGCACCAAGCCTGTTTGTTGTAGTCATTTTGGAGATTCCAGGTGAGTAATTGTGCACATGTGACATAAAGGTATTGATGGACTTGTCTTTGAAAAAGCTCCATGCACATATAAATGGTTTGGGGGTGAAATCCTGTTGACAGAGTCCCTATACCTCTATGACTGCCTGATATTTTAAGTTTTACAATGAATTTCTTTTATTCTAAAAGCCAAAAATATATTACAAAAATTTGATATTTGCTAATTAGATAGATAAAGCTAGGAGTAAACCATTAAAGGAATTTTCACACAAACAACATTTATCATAAACACACGTCAAGATGCAAATGTATGACAGATACGAGCAGACCACTGGGACCTTAAATAATCATGAGAACATAGGTTATGTAGAACTATTGTATGAACACTACTCTATTAAGTTTCAGGAGTATATAGGAGCAGTAATTCACACGGGTGACTAATGTTCCCATAGACAATGAATAGAGAAGTGGTAATAATGATATAATATTTGTTCACTTATATAGCTCCATTAATTCCATAGGACTTGTATGCATGCACACTGCCACTCCATTCACAGAGGGGATACAAGTCTCCTTAATATTGTAATCATTGGAGTCCTAATCAGTTGCATGATTGTAATACAAGTCACTACTTACGGATAGTACAAACGGAAGAGTAGTCAGGCAAGCCGGGGTCTGGTAACAAAAGGACATATATGGATACACGGAGTACAAAGAAGCGTAGTCAGGTCACAATCCAAGGATCAGAATTCCAGGAGGGCATGTAATAGATTCAGGGAGAAAACTGAGACGTGGTCAGGTAACGGTCTGAAGTCAAAAGCCAGGAGGACATGACAGGAACAGGGAGCGGGCAGAAAGGAGTCAAACAATGGTCTAGGGTCAAGAAACAAAGATCAGAAAACATGCAGAAACACAGGCCAACAGCACAACTACAGAACCAGAATGTACGACTGGCAAGGTTTTGGGTGAGCATACTTAGTAAAGAAGCAGAGCAATTACCAAGAAGATGGAACACCTGAGTAATCAGCACCTCCCAGAACTAGCATGGAAGCCGGCACTATCAATTAACCTGCCAGCTCAGTAGCTCAGGAAAACACAGCAGAGCATCTCCTAATATGCAAGATGCTCTGCACAGAGGATTCCTGTCACTACCCGTTCAGTAGTCCAAGAAAGTGCAGCAGAGCATCTCCTAGTGTTCAAGATGCTCTGCACAGAGGAATCGTGTCACTGCCAGCTCACAGGCCAGGAAAGCGCAGCAGAGTATCTTCTTGTGTGCAAGATGCTCTGCACCGAGGAATCGTGACAATAATCTTATGGGAATATTCACCTATAACCTACTAGATCACTTACGAGGCAAAAAAAAAGGGAACATTCACATTTTCCATATTGCTGGAGGGTGTCTCCTTCCATAAACCATGATGGGTTCGGGGAAATGTATCAAAAACTGCACCTTGTGAACTTGACTGTACAATCTAATGTCTCATTTAACACAGTAGTAAGCAAAATGTATTCTCCATAGGATCAATGGATCATATGAAACCATTATTGCTGGTTACGCTTTGGACTCACTGGAGGATTTCACCGGTGGGGTTGGGGAAGTATACAACACAAAGTCTACTCCGGATGATTTGTTTGAGAAAATGCAAAAAGCCCTGATGGAGAAATCCTTTGTTAGCTGTAGCTCAGTAAGTTTTCTCCACGAATCTTCATCAGCATCTAATGAAATTAATGCGTTATTCTAGTGAATAGAGCTGAACTGATGTCAGGCACAGTCTCTGGTCAAGATTTTTAGAAAATTCTTGCTTTTTCTAATCTCATGAAACCTTTACAATGGTCAGACCTAGATGGTTTGGGACGTTGATCATCAAAGCACAACCAAAGTTTATCAATTTTACTCTGCAGGTTGCCGAAGAGGCTCATGATGAAAAGACGTTAAGTGAGAGTATTGTTAGAGGTCACTTATACTCTGTAACCGGAGCAGAGAAGGTGAGAAAACTCTTGATCTTGGTAAAGATGGAGGTCTTCATCTTCACCAATACATGGTGCTTTGTACTTTGAAGGTCACTTGCGTTGACAATGAGGTGAAGATCATCAGAGTGCGGAATCCTTGGGGTCGTAAAGAATGGGACGGAGCCTGGAGTGATAAGTATGGTCTAGTTTTGAGTAATTATATTTAGTAGCTATCCCTATTAGGCTGTGTGTTTTTCTCTTTTTGATGCGTTTTATTCTTGCAGATTTTAATCAATCTGCAAGGGAAAACGTATCCCAGCGATGTATGAGAAGTCTGAAGTGCTGTTCACACGTTGCAGATTTTTTCCTTGCAAATTTTTGTGCAGAAAAAATCTGCACCTAATAATTGACTTGTCAATTGTTTATGCGTTTTTTCCAGCGTTTTTCGTAACAGAATGTGTGACGCCCTGGACCCCAGGGGTCACAGAATAACATCACATACACACACACACCCCTCCCCCGGTCAGGAACACCAGTCAAACAAAACCCTTGTTGCCTCCCTCCAGGGTCTGATGTCCACACAAGGTGGGGCGGAGCCAGGTGGTTGGTCCCACCCACCGAGGAGTTCACAGGCCTGGAGGCAGGAAAAGTAGTCAGTTCAGAAAGTTTGAGGGAAGGAGTAGTTGAGGAGTAGTGAAGTGGAGGAGTTGAAGTGGAGAGGAGAAAGTCTGTGTGTGTCTGGGTCGGAGCCCAGGCACAGTCAGCAAGGTCGGCAGACGGTGGTGGCCGTCTGCATGAGGTGGTGGAAGTCTGCGGAACCGTAGGACCAGGGTCGGGCGGTGTCCCGCCAGTACCGAACCGGGGAGCGGATTGAAGCCAAGCACCAAGGCAGGGTACTCAGACCCCGACTAGGCTCGGAAGCCGCCGTAACGGTCAAATTCTCTGATTGCGGTCTGGACCTCAGGGGTTCATTCCCAACCAAGTCCCGTCAGAAGGCAACAGCCCAACCCGTCCAGATAAGAGCCACCGCCAATGGCCAGAGATCCAAGGGCCAGCGCCTGCGGGCAAAACGGGCTCTCCCGACACGTACAAGCCGTGGAGCGGACTACCCGTGGGAATCCATAGGGGTCAAACACTTACACATAGGTGCAGGGAACGACAGCCACCATCAACCCGTCCGGGGAGAGTGAAGACACCGCAGCCGACTGCGGGCCCCGTCCATCCAGCCGTTTGGTTTACCAGAGACTCTGTTCTTGTCTACCTGAGTGAGTACACCAGTGCCATCCGGCACCGCGCTGCACCGCAATGTTGCCCCCGCGTCCAAGCTGCCTCCCCGCATCGGCACCTGCACCTATCCCTCCTCCCTACTCCCCAACCGGGGTCCCGAGACCAACAGCCCCTACCCACAGAGGAATCGACAACTTAGCTGCTCTTCGCCATCGCTCCCAGGATTCCCCGTCAACCAGCAGCGGTGGTGCCCACCATCACCACAACCAGTGGGTGGCATCACAACCAACATCCCATCACCAACCAACCCTTCCCTCCCCTTTCAGTCGTGGGCAAGGAGGCGCTGCTCGAGCCCCCGAGTCCGGCCCCGTGCTCGAGACACCGAGGAGCAGAAGCACCGGACCCGAGCGCCAGAGATCCCCAGGCGAGCGGCGTTCCCAAAACCCCGCCGCCCGCGACAACTGTATTTTAAAAAATGCATCTAAAAACACAAAACCAAAGCAAAAAAACACATTTATCTGCAGTGTTTTTCCTGCCTAGAGATTCAGTTTTTGGTGCAGACAATCTGCAACATGGGAACATACTCTTAGGGGTACTTTGCACGCTGCGACATCGCAGGCCGATGCTGCGATGCCGAGCGCGATAGTACCCGCCCCCGTCGCAGCAGCGATTTCCTTGTGATAGCTGCTGTAGCGAACATTATTGCTACGGCAGCTTCACATGGACTCACCTGTCCTGCGACCGTCGCTCTGGCCGGCGACCCGCCTCCTTGTTAAGGGGGCGGGTCGTGCGGCGTCATAGCGACGTCACACGCCAGGCGGCCAATCAGAGCAGAGGGGCGGAGATGAGTGGGATGTAAACATCCAGCCCATCTCCTTCCTTCTGCATATCCTACGGAAGACGCAGTGACGCCGGTAGGAGTTGTTCCTCGCTCCTGCGGCTTCACACACAGCGATGTGTGCTGCCGCAGGAGCGAGGAACAACATCGGACTGTCGCGTCAGCGTAATCATGGATTACGCCGACGCTGCACCGATGATACGATTACGCCGCTTTTGCGCTCGTTAATCGTATCATCTAGGCTTTACACACTACGATGTCGCATGCGATGCCGGAAGTGCGTCATTTTCAATTTGACCCCACCGACAGCGCACCTGCGATGTCGTAGTGTGCAAAGCCCGCCTTAGGGGTACTTTGCACGCTGCGACATCACTAGCCGATGCTAGCGATGCCGAGCGCGATAGTACCCGCCTCCGTCGCACATCTTGTCTTGTGTTATAATGTTATAATGTTATATAATGAGAGTGTTATAATGTACTGAACACCCCCCGCTCCGGGTGGCTATCCCTGGCTGTCCCTACTCTTCCCTGGTCTATGCCCACCACCAAACCAGGGGGTGTTCAGTACATTATAACACTCTCCGCAGGTAGGAATGGTAAGTGGAGGATCTACTCAGTCCCTCTTAGACTGTTGAGGACTCAGCTAACTATCTATATATTAGTATATTCCTGCACGCTTTCTCTGCGTTCCATCTGGACCTTCACGAGCACATTGTCTTTTGTCCTCTATGTTGACTAGACACTTGGTGTCTTATTGTTTTTAATATTTAATATCAATAAAGACTAATGTTTTAGAGGTTTGTCTTAGGTGGTTTTTATGGACAATCACTGACGTAATCATAAATCACATCAGTGACATATAAGCTCAGTGGCCACTGGAGCTCCTACATCACTGACTTAATTTATGATGAGCTCAGTGGGCTGGAGATGAGGTAGAAACACTGACGCCTGTGATAAAACAGGCAGGGAAATGTGTTACCTCAAAAAACAGCAGCTGAGAGCCCCTGCTGTATCATCCACATACTTACTTGTCATAAGTGACATATGCTTTCTACCTAGGTCAGGATCTGTGATATGGGCTGACCATAAACTAGAACAGCTCTGCACACTTAGACACAGTCATTATATATATATATATATATATATATATACACGTGTGTGTATATATATATATATACGTGTGTGTATATATATATATATGTACAGTGTATATATATATATATATATATATATATATATATATAGTGCAGAGTACGGGTATATTTATAAGATTATCTCAGCACAGAAACATTTTTTTGGAACAAATAATAATGTGAAACTTCTAATTATTCCAGGAAATATTAATTGAAATGGTATTTGTTCTGGAACAGTCCCATTAATGATTTTTTAATTACTTAGATTTAGAATTTGGTTTTTTTTTAACCTGTAATAAAGTAAAATAAAAAAATAGGAGTAATTTTTCGTGATTATTAAATTACTACTGTGCACCGGCAGCAATCCTGATTGGGCAGAGACCCCTGACAATATGTCCCCCCATGGAGCTAAAAACAGCGAGCTACTGTAGAAGAGTAAGGCAGTAAATTACATTTCAGATTTTTATTATTTTCCCATTTTCTCTCAGTTCTGAAGAGTGGAACAATGTGGATCCCAAAATTAAAGCAGATCTCAACATTACGAATGATGAAGGGGAGTTTTGGTGAGTTGTCAGCTTGTATCAAACAGTTTGACCCCCATAAACTGTTTACTTCCCACTTACACAGAGTCTTGCCAGGCCCATCCTTAAAGCTGTTACCGAACCATCATCTTTCGCTCCACACGCCACATTACATAGCCAACATCTGTGTCTATCAGCAATGGTTAGAGCTAAGCTCCACTCGGCGCTATTAACCATTTAATTGCTGCTGTCAATGTCTGACTGTGACTGTGTTATATTAAATTAGCCCCAATGTTCATGCGCAACAGCATCTACTCTGTTCGAGACACCGTTGGGCTATTAAGGTAGCTGTCTGTTTGCTGAAGGGCTCATCACTGCCAATTTGGGCCTACTCCAAAACTTATTTACACACTGAGTTTCAAAGGAGACCAAAATGGTCCCTATATAATGCAATACTACTGCAGTATATACAGTGTGATGTAAAGGTTTCAGCACTCCGGTCAAAATATCTGTTATTGTGAAAAGTTAAGCTAGATGAAGATGATATAATCTCTAAAAGGCATAAAGTTAAAGATGACACATTTCATTTCAATTTTATTTTCATCTTTTACATTTTTAAATGATCAAAAAAGGAAAATAGGCCTATGAAAAAGTTTGGCACCCTGCATGGTTAGTGTATAGTAGCACCCCCTTTGGCAAGTATCGCAGCCTGTAAATGCTTTTTGCAGCCAGCCAAGAGACTTTAAATTCTCGTTTGAGGGATCTTCATTCATTCTTTTTTGGAAAGTTTTCAGGTTCTGTGAGATTCCTGGCTCGTCTTGCATGCTCTGCTCTTTTTGAGGTCTAGCCACAGATTTTCAATGATGGTCATATCAGGTGACTGTGAGGGCATATGAAAAACCTTCAACTTTCGCCTTTTGAGGTCATCTATTGTAGATGTTGACATGTGTTTAGAATCATTATCCATTTGTAGAAGACATCCTACTTTTTTCTCCTCTTTTCTCCTTCAGCTTTTTACAGATGGTGATATGTTTCCATCAAGAATATGTTGAAATTTCATTGAATCCATTCTTCCCTCTACCCATAAAATGTTCCCCGTGCCATTGGCTGAAACACAACCCCAAAGCATGATTGATCCACCCCCATGCTTAATGCTTGGCGAGATATTCTTTTCCTGAGATTCTGTGCCTTATTTCTCCACACGTACCCTTAATCATTGTGGCCAAAGAGTTCTATTTTAACCTCATTGGTCACATAAAACTTGTTTCCAAAATACATGGATGTTATAGTGTATAAGGTTGAAGGTAGACTTAAGTCCATCGAGATGTTCTTTTGCATATTTCTGATGCTGAATTTTAGAGTGAGGACGCATGAGAGGTTTTCTTATGATGACTCTTCCATGAAGACTATATTTGTGCAGGTGTCTCTTGACCAGCTGAGGGAGGATTCTCCGGTCATGATGTCTGTGTAACCAAACCCCCTTATCCTCTAAGAATAAACACACGGACTGCATGCGACTTGGTTCAAATGGCCACAGCAGCCTTTTATTGCCTATTGTTTTACAAACTAGCACCTTAGGGACGCCGTCCAACGGGCGACCCAAAACAACCACATAAAGGTAACAATAGACAATAACATTTACAATACCCCCCGGGGTAGGCCCAGTCCACTAACTACTACTCCCCCTGTCCCCGGCCGCAACACACCGACCCAGAGATGAGGTGCCAATCACCCACGGATTGACCCCCACACTTTGGCAGAACCCCGTGCCTGCCACATCCCGGAACCGAGAGCCACCATACCAAGACAATGACTCCCGGTCCAGCCACCAATCACTTCCAAACCTCTGGACCAGACCTACCCCCCCCCCGCTGCTGTGACAAATAGTATCCCAACTACCCAAAAAACATCCCCCACATAACAACACAAAAGGGAGGGTGGGCGGGGATCGTTCGGCGTCCGGAAACAGAAGAGGAGGTAACTCTTCCCTCTCCCGGACTAACCCTTTCCCTACTCCTCCTCTTCCTCCCAGGCTAAGACCATCCCCAAATACCATATTAGGCATACACACAACTGTCCCTATTAACCCCATCACTCCCTACCTCCCCCTTGGTCATGTCGCCCCTCCCCCCCAAGTGGCTCCGTGGCTTTCTTGACCAGCTGAGGGAGGATTCTCCGGTCGTGATGTCTGTGTAACCAAACCCCCTTATCCTCTAAGAATAAACACACGGACTGCATGCGACTTGGTTCAAATGGCCACAGCAGCCTTTTATTGCCTATTGTTTTACAAACTAGCACCTTAGGGACGCCGTCCAACGGGCGACCCAAAACAACCACATAAAGGTAACAATAGACAATAACATTTACAATACCCCCCGGGGTAGGCCCAGTCCACTAACTACTACTCCCCCTGTCCCCGGCCGCAACACACCGACCCAGAGATGAGGTGCCAATCACCCACGGATTGACCCCCACACTTTGGCAGAACCCCGTGCCTGCCACATCCCGGAACCGAGAGCCACCATACCAAGACAATGACTCCCGGTCCAGCCACCAATCACTTCCAAACCTCTGGACCAGACCTACCCCCCCCCCCGCTGCTGTGACAAATAGTATCCCAACTACCCAAAAAACATCCCCCACATAACAACACAAAAGGGAGGGTGGGCGGGGATCGTTCGGCGTCCGGAAACAGAAGAGGAGGTAACTCTTCCCTCTCCCGGACTAACCCTTTCCCTACTCCTCCTCTTCCTCCCAGGCTAAGACCATCCCCAAATACCATATTAGGCATACACACAACTGTCCCTATTAACCCCATCACTCCCTACCTCCCCCTTGGTCATGTCGCCCCTCCCCCCCAAGTGGGTCCGTGGCTTTCTTGACCAGCTGAGGGAGGATTCTCCGGTCGTGATGTCTGTGTAACCAAACCCCCTTATCCTCTAAGAATAAACACACGGACTGCATGCGACTTGGTTCAAATGGCCACAGCAGCCTTTTATTGCCTATTGTTTTACAAACTAGCACCTTAGGGACGCCGTCCAACGGGCGACCCAAAACAACCACATAAAGGTAACAATAGACAATAACATTTACAATACCCCCCGGGGTAGGCCCAGTCCACTAACTACTACTCCCCCTGTCCCCGGCCGCAACACACCGACCCAGAGACGAGGTGCCAATCACCCACGGATTGACCCCCACACTTTGGCAGAACCCCGTGCCTGCCACATCCCGGAACCGAGAGCCACCATACCAAGACAATGACTCCCGGTCCAGCCACCAATCACTTCCAAACCTCTGGACCAGACCTACCCCCCCCCCCCGCCACAGGACAGACCACGTGACACCTTACGTGGCCTGGACCCGCCACACACCAAAAGCACGCTCCACACCATCCTGCAGACCCAACGCCCATAAATCCAGACCGACCTCGTTGAGGTGCACACCATCACCCTGCCGGCTCCAAATCCCTGTGCCTTACCACAATCCCACCATTCCTGGTCACAAACCTAGCCACCACCCTATTCACCTGGGCCCTGGCCTTATTAACCTTCTCCACCGACCTAGCCCCTCTACATGCCAACCTGGTCACTATGTCGGACCATACGACCAGCAAACCAGGATACCGCTTCCACAACTGCAGTAAGTCGATCTTTATATCTCGGATCAAATCCCGCGACACCCGGGCACCAAGATCATTACCCCCCACATGTAATACCAGCACATCCGGGGGCCGCTCAACTTTACAATGGAAACGAAATTCCGGGACCTCCCTGCCCCACTCCATACCCCGAACTCCGATCCATCGAACAGTCGCCTGCGCACGATCCAAACCCAGCTGTCGACCATTTGGGCGGACCTCAGCCCAACGGGCACCGCAAAATACAAAGGAGTGCCCCAAGATTCAGATCAGGCACTTCCCTATAACAAATAAAACAGAACGAAAATATCAAAACCAATAACATCACAACCACCAACACAGCTAGAAACACCCCTTTCCGCAAACCTTCCGCACGTAACCAAATTACCATGATGCTACAACAACTGCGGTCTCACATACCGCCGAAAACAAGAAGATTCCCATCTACCAATACGTTTCACCACCTCATCTCCAAGCCCCCAACGAGCTGCCTCCGTCGCTGCACCAATTCGGAATGAATGCGACCCGAATTCCTCCGGGCGCTCCCCTGTGTTACGTAGACTTAGCCGCAGAACCGCCACAAACTGAAACCTCGACAAAAACGACCCATTCAAATGCCGCAACAACGGGCCAGGTAAGCCTCCCCTCACGGCCATAAATCTCTCGACTAAACGCACAGGGCACAATTCCTCTCCTGGAACCGCATATAACACCACCAATCTACCACGGCCCAGCTGATCCATTTTTGACCGGCGAATCCGGCACTCCACCTGACTACCGCTCACTCGCACATCCTCAAGCATCAAACCACCACCCGTCACCCTGGACGGGCTTACCAGCTCGCCTATCCGGAAAGCCCCATAAAAAGCGAGACCGAAAGCCGTTGTAAACAGAACCGTCTCGTACACAGACTCACAAATGCCGCTCAGGCACCCACCATCCGTCTCAACAAACCGAACGATACAGGACGCCTCTTGTCCCTCTCCCGTACGCCGCGGCGAAAACCCCACAAAGCCTGACGAACCCGAAAATCCTGTGAAACATCACGCTCCCCTCTCATTTTTAACCAAAACGCCACTGCCGACACCCGATGTGCCACAGCCGATGCCGAGCGCCCAGCTGAAAAATCCGTACTCACCAACGACAACAAAGCCACCAAGTAATCCACGCTCTCCCCACCAAACATCAGACACAACAACTCCTCCCATTCAGCCCACACCTTAGCATACCGGCACCAAGTCACCTCGGTCACCGAGTTCCGAATCAAGTCTGAGATCACCGCCTCACCAGATGCCACAAATCCTCGGGACACTCCACTCCAACTTCGTCCGCCCACGGCAACAGCGCCCGAAACCTGCTGAACTGAAAACGAGACAAAGCATCAGCCACCTCGTTGTCAACACCCGGAACGTGCCTTGCCACTACCTGCACATTCAACTGCAGACATCTCAACACTAAATGCCGCAAATACACCACCACCGGCTCCGACTTAGCAGACAAGTTGTTAATCGCGTGCACCACCGCCTGGTTATCACAATGAAAACACACTTTCCTTCCGGCAAAGTGCGACCCCCATAGCTCCACTGCTACTACAATGGGGAATAGCTCTAACAGAGCCAAATTCCTAACCAAGCCGCTCTCCCGCCACGCCTGTGGCCACTGCCCGACACACCAATGACCTCTGAAGACAGCTCCAAACCCGGCCAACCCCGCCGCATCCGTAAACAGCTGCAACGCCCCGTTAGACGCCACCCTCTCCATCACCAGCGCCCGGCCGTTAAAATGCTGCAAAAATTGATCCCATACTTCCAAATCGTCCCTGATCGCCTTTGTGATCCGCACAAAATGCGCCGGAGACCTTACCCCGGCCGTCGCCGTCGCCAAACGCCTCGCAAACACTCTCCCCATCGGCACAATTCTGCAAGCAAAATTCAATTTTCCAAGCAAGGACTGCACCGCCTTAAGCCGCACCTTCTTCGCCGCTTTCACCCCCGTCACTGCGGTCCTCAAATCACGGACCTTCTCCGCCGGCAACCTGCATTCCATAGCAATGGAGTCAATCTCAATTCCCAGAAAACACATCACCGGCGCCGGGCCTTCCGTCTTATCCGGCGCCAAAGGAATCCCGAAGCTGGCCGCAACTTTTTGCAACGCAAATAGCAAACCCGCACAAACCATCGAACCCGCCGGCCCGACACACAGGAAATCGTCCAAATAATGAATGATGGACGTAAGCCCGGACACGTCCCGAACCACCCACTCAACAAACGAACTAAATGCCTCAAAGTACGAACACGAAATGGAACAGCCCATTGGCAAACAACGATCAACATAATAACTGCCATCCCACCAGCAACCCAACAAATGCTGACTCTCTGGATGAACCGGTAACAACCGAAACGCCGCTTCTACATCCGCCTTTGCAATCAATGCACCCCGCCCCGCCGCCCTAACCAGGTCCAACGCCTTATCGAACGACACATAATATACCGCAGACAACTCCGGTGCAATGCCATCATTCACCGATAACCCTTCTGGGTAAGACAAATGATGAATCAGCCGAAATTTATTCCGCTCTTTCTTTGGTACCACCCCCAACGGCGAAACCACCAAATTCCAGCACGGCGGGGCGACATAAGGACCGCCCATCCTGCCCAAAGCCACCTCCTTTTCCAGCTTCTCATCCACCACTTCCGGATGATCCCGAGCGGAACGCAAATTACGATACGGCGGGACCGACGCATTAACAACCGACGAGATATGAAAACCATCGGAAAAACCAGAACATAACAATGCCGCAGCCTCCCTGTCCGGATACCTATTTAAAAACGGAACCATCACTTCTACCTTCACCGGCGTCGTCCCTCTTACCAGCCCCGTCACCAGCCTTTCCTTTTCCTTTTTTAAAACATTTGGACAAGCTATGTCCCCCCCCACATCCGGAGCATTCATGCTTAAAACGGCACGCCGCTCCAAACCTGCACTGCCCTTCATTGTACTGCCAACACAAACCTTTTTTGAAACTTGCCGGGGACCCGGCCCCCGGACCCCCGGCGCCCCCCCGAAAGGGCTGAGTCGGTGCCGACATCAATCGCATCCATAAGGAAATATCCTTATGGTCCCATCGCATATCTGGCCGCATTGCCTTCCGCTGCCTAAATTGCTCGTCGTAACGCAGCCATGCCAGGCCGCCATAAACTCGATAAGCCTCCCCTATCGCATCCATGTAACCGAACAAAGCCGAACAATGCTCCGGCTCCTTCTCCCCGACCACGCTCGCCAAAATCGCAAATGCCTGTAGCCAGTTGGCAAAAGTCCGAGGAATAAGCCTATAACGGCGCTTTTCCTCCTCATCCTTCTCCTTTTTGGAGTCACTCGGCTTAACCCTATCCAGATTACATTTCTCCAGGGGAAGCAGAGAAAATATCTCTACATATTCCCCATTCCAAATTTTTTCCGCACCTCCTTCTTTAAATGGGCCCCCAGCGGGCCTTCAAAACAAACATAAACCTCGCTTTTAGCCCTATCATCTAGGCGCACCACCTCATCCTCCTTCTCCTTTTCCTTCTCCTTTTCTCCCCCCGTCTCACTCCCCCCCTCGCCCCCCCCTTTACTCGCACCCGCTCCGTCACCCCCCGTCACCGACGAGGCCCCTAAACCGGCCGCTCCCACCCACGCCGCCACCGGCGCCTGAGCCCCCTCCCCCGCCGCCCCCGAAGCCGCCGCCAGCCCCTGCAACAGCCCCAACAATTGGCTCCACACAGCTAAACCAGCGGGTGCTGCCGTAGCCGCAGCCGCCCCCCCCGAAGCCCCCCGCCAGCGCAGCCCCTGCCGCCTCCGCGGCCGTCTCACCCGACCGCCGCTCGGCGTCCCCCGAGACCGCCGCCTCGCTGTCCTCCATCTATCGTCCATCCGACTCCTCCGAAACGAAAGCCTCTTCCTCCTCCTCGCCGCTGGCCTCATCTTCCATCCGACATCCGGGGGGCGCCGCCGCAGCACCCCCCCACCACGGCCGCCAGACAGGGCCGCCGCGTGGGCAGAGTCATCCCCGCTCCATCTCTTGCCCCGGGGTGACAACCCAGGAGACCGTCCTGTCCCCCGCGCCGGCACCCCGGGCCTCGATCTCTTGCGCCCGCCCCCCTGCCGACTGCAAGGGGCTTCTGGGCGCGGACGAACAGACGCCCGGCTCCGGGTCTCAGCCGTCGTCGCCTCTGGCCCTCCTGGGCTATTGCAGGCCTCCGTCCGCTGAGTCCTCCCGCTCCCACGGGAGACTGCCACATCCGGGGGCTGCACAGCAGTACTGAGTGACCCGTCACTCCTTCCCTCAGCCGCACCGGGGTTAGTCACCGCAGACCTCCCCCCGGCGCCGGACCTACCGCCACGTGCAGCCCCGCGGTTCCCCCGCCGACTGCAGGGGGATCTGCTGGCCTCTCTCCTGCGCCGAGCGCGCTCCCGACCTGGAGCCGCTGCACTCACAGGAAATCCAGCCCAGAGGCCGGGACCGGAAGTAGGCCCCGTGCTGGCCACTCCCACCTCCCGACCGCCGCGGCTGGAGCAAAGATTCCTCCCGCCGGCCTCTGCAGCAGCCAGACGCTGCTGCTGCGCTGCACTCTGCGGAGGGTCCCTGGAGGGGCTCTTACATCTCCTCCTCGCCCCCCCCGCGCCCGGGGAATACCTGCGGGGGGGCCGCGACTGGCGCCCGCCGCTGCTGGGGGGACGAGGGGCAAGCGCCGACGGGTTAACCCCGGCAGCCCTGATGTGGGACTGCACTGCCAGGGGCCCGTGCGCTGCAACCGCTGCCTGGATCAAACGCTTTAGGTCCTGGAGGTCCGCCATGGAGGTGATCGTTCGGCGTCCGGAAACAGAAGAGGAGGTAACTCTTCCCTCTAACGGACTAACCCTTTCCCTACTCCTCCTCTTCCTCCCAGGCTAAGACCATCCCCAAATACCATATTAGGCATACACACAACTGTCCCTATTAACCCCATCACTCCCTACCTCCCCCTTGGTCATGTCGCCCCTCCCCCCCAAGTGGGTCCGTGGCTTTCTGAACAGTAGAACAATGTTCCACAAGTCCAGAGTCTGCTAAATCTTGTGAAAATTGTTTTTAACCATAGGAAACTATTTAGCTTTAAGGAGTTGAAGCAGTTTTGCCTTGAGGATTGGGCAAAAATCTCAAAGAAAACATGTGGAAAGCTCATACAGACTTTGCAAAAGTTACTTGAAGCTATAATTATGTCAAAAGGAGGCTTTTCAATACAAAGTACTAACTTTAGGGGGGTGAATAGTTATGCACGCTGAAGCTTTCAGTTATTTTTCTTTCCCTGATTGTTTTTTGCATTACAATAAAAAGATAGCCAAATGGGCACAGTTTTAGGCCTGTCCTTTACACGGACCGATACAAACACTGAAAAAAAACAGTGACATGCATATAAGTTACATAGAGTGAGAGAAATTGAGTTAATACACTGTGGGCAGTGTGATGATTGGTGGGGTACAGGGGGATTGTTGCACATACACTTATGATCCCTGATTGTCATGATCCCTGCACTCTGGTGCCAAAGTTACAAATAAGGCTGAGGCCACACGGGTAAATGTGCGAGTCTTTGCAGCACAGCGGGAGCCAAAAGTCATGAGAGGGTCATGCGACTGTGGTCCGATCATGCGATCAGACCACAGCTGCGGGGGAGCAGCGCTGTGGAGGGGTGGGCCGGCGCTGCGGAGGGGAGGGATTTATCTCCCTATCTCCTCCATTGCAGGCTGATACGAGAATCGCACTGCACTAGTGTAACGCAAGTGCAGTGCAATGTTTCTCTCGCCCCATAGACTTGAATGGATGCGAGTGAAACATGCTCGCATTGCACCCGCAGCATGCTGCGACTATTTTCTCTGTTCCGATTAGGGCTGAGAAAATAATCGCTCATGGGAGTGGGCACATAGAGTAATATTGGTCCGAGTGGAATGCGATTTTTTTTAATCGCATTCCACTTGCTCCGTGTTACTCGCCGTGTGTTCTAGGCCTAAGTGCTACTTTGCACGTTGCGACATCGAACCTGCGATATCGTCGGGGTCAAATCGAAAGAGGAGGTGGGCGGGATGTTTACGTCCCGCTCATCTCCGCCACTCCGCTTCTATTGGCCGCCTGCCATGTGATGTCGCTGTGATGCCGCACGACCCGGCCCCCTTAGGAAGGAGGCGGGTCGCCGGCCAGAGCGACGTCGCAGGGCAGGTGAGTGCGTGTGAAGCTGCCGTAGCGATAATGTTTGCTACGGCAGCTATCACAAGATATTGCATGTGCGATGGGGGCGGGTACTATCGTGCTCGGCATCGCTAGCATCAGCTAGTGATGTCGCAGCATGCAAAGTACCCTTCAGACTGATGCTTCAGCATAGGCAGCGCTGTACCACCGACCTGAAAAGTCAATCAAAAAAGAGGTCCTGCCCACACCATGCTGGAACGGAGAGAGTCTGTTGAGCATGGCTGTCCTCAAAAGTAAACTTGAGAACATCCCTTTAATTTAGAATATCTGAGTTTTCTAAAAGGACCAGCCCCTATAAATGCTCCTTATCCTTTGTATGTCCCTTGAACCCTACATTAAGATCCTCTCCTATTATAATTCAGCAAATGTCCATTCCGAATATGTGTTGAGCTTTGAAAAGTTTTGTAATTCTGTATAAATTTAGCTTTGTTTGTTTGCAGGATTGCCTACTCTGACTTTCTGAAAGAGTTTTCACGAGTGGAGATATGTGACATCTACATGAGCGAGGTCTGCTGTGGTGGCACCTACAAGTGGTGCCTGACAGAATTCAGTGGCAGCTGGAAAAAAGGAAGCACAGCTGGAGGGAAAAAAACTCTGGGTAAGAACGGGGCCACACGGGGATCTACTGCGATCCTCGCATGACACTCGGTTCACGCTGGCAGCACAGCAGGAGCCGAGTGTCATGCGAGTGTCACTGCGACTGAGGTCCAATCATGCGATCGGACCACAGCTGCGGGGTGTGGGCCAGCACTGAGGAGGGGAGGGCTGGAGCTGCAGAGCGGAGGGATTTATCTCCCTCTCTCCTCCGGAGCCGGCTATTGCCATTCTTGCCCTGCACTTGTGGTACACCGGTGTCCGCGAGTGCAGTGCGATTTTTCTCTCGCCCCATAGACTTGAATGGGTACGAGAGAAACCAGGATTGCATTACAGTAGCAGCATGCTGCGATTGTTTTCTCGTCCGATTAGGGCTGACAAAATAATTGCTCATGGGTGCTGACACATAGGCTAATATAAGTCCGAGTGGAATGCGATGTTTTATCGTATTCCACTTGCTCCGATTTTCATGCCGTGTGTCTTAGGCTTAAAGATGCTTGTGCTTCCGAGCCATGCCCACCACCATCAAACATTATGTCTACGATCAACGAAATATTATGAACCGAGGGCTGTGTATGCGCTTCTACCTCCCCATTCCCTGCTGTACTTTATGGGGCCCCATTTTCCAGACATAGTAGATGCAGGTTCCTTTGGTGAATATTCCACAAATGTGAAATGCCAAAAAGCAAGCCACATTGCAAAAATATATAATTAAAAATATGTATTACATATTGATTTTGTATACGGCTTCTATGCAAGCAATAAATTAGCAAGAATGAGAGGCGGATATAGGGAAGAAAGTAAAGACAGGATCAGACTACATAGTAGGTATCATTTATTATTTGTGGTCTGTAACCATGGAGACATGGAGAGATGCTATGTGAATCCTTAAGGATAAAAATTATAAAAAATTATAATAGTAAAATAAAATGGCAAATATTTTTGCAATAATTTATATGAACAAAAGTTTATTTATTTTATTTCTGATGATTCACATTAATTATTATCGATGTTTCCCCCTTTTCCCTCATACAGTGCCTTCAAGTAGTATTCAACCCCCTGCAGATTTAGCAGGTTTGATAAGATGCAAATAAGTTAGAGCCTGCAAACTTCAAACAAGAGCAGGATTTATTAACAGATGCATAAATCTTACAAACCAACAAGTTATGTTGCTCAGTTAAATTTTAATACATTTTCAACATAAAAGTGTGGGTCAATTATTATTCAACCCCTAGGTTTAATATTTTGTGGAATAACCCTTGTTTGCAATTATAGCTAATAATCGTCTTTTATAAGACCTGATCAGGCTGGCACAGGTCTCTGGAGTTATCTTGGCCCACTCCTCCATGCAGATCTTCTCCAAGTTATCTAGGTTCTTTGGGTGTCTCATGTGGACTTTAATCTTAAGCTCCTTCCACAAGTTTTCAATTGGGTTAAGGTCAGGAGACTGACTAGGCCACTGCAACACCTTGATTTTTTTCCCTCTTGAACCAGGCCTTGGTTTTCTTGGCTGTGTGCTTTGGGTCGTTGTCTTGTTGGAAGATGAAATGACGACCCATCTTAAGATCCTTGATGGAGGAGCGGAGGTTCTTGGCCAAAATCTCCAGGTAGGCCGTGCTATCCATCTTCCCATGGATGTGGACCAGATGGCCAGGCCCCTTGGCTGAGAAACAGCCCCACAGCATGATGCTGCCACCACCATGCTTGACTGTAGGGATGGTATTCTTGGGGTCGTATGCAGTGCCATCCAGTCTCCAAACGTCACGTGTGTGGTTGGCACAAAAGATCTCGATCTTGGTCTCATCAGACCAGAGAACCTTGAACCAGTCTGTCTCAGAGTCCTCCAAGTGATCATGAGCAAACTGTAAACGAGCCTTGACATGACGCTTTGAAAGTAAAGGTACCTTACGGGCTCGTCTGGAACGGAGACCATTGCGGTGGAGTACGTTACTTATGGTATTGACTGAAACCAATATCCCCACTGCCATGAGATCTTCCCGGAGCTTGTCCTTGGGTTAGCCTTGACTCTTCGGACAAGCCTGGCCTCGTAACGGGTGGAAACTTTCAAAGGCTGTCCAGGCCGTGGAAAGCTAACAGTAGTTACATAAGCCTTCCACTTCCGGATGATGCTCCCAACAGTGGAGACAGGTAGGCCCAACTCCTTGGAAAGGGTTTTGTACCCCTTGCCAGCCTTGTGACCCTCCACGATCTTGTCTCTGATGGCCTTGGAATGCTCCTTTGTCTTTCCAATGTTGACCATGTATGAGTGCTGTTCACAAGTTTGGGGAGGGTCTTAATTAGTCAGAAAAGGTTGGAAAAAGAGATAATTAATCCAAACATGTGAAGCTCATTGTTCTTTGTGCCTGAAATACTTCTTAATACTTTAGGGGAACCAAACAGAATTCTGGTGGTTTGAGGGGTTGAATAATAAATGACCCTCTGAATAAACTTTTCACATTTAAAAAAAAAAAAAAAAAAGAAATAACATTCTTTTTTGCTTCATTTCACACTTCCAGGCTGATCTACAGTCCAAATGTCACAATGCCAAGTTAATTCCGAATGTGTAAACCTGCTAAATCTGCAGGGGGTTGAATACTACTTGTAGGCACTGTATGCTCTGCATTTATAAAAGTATATCTCTTTTTTTCTTGGTGTGTTTTTTTTTGTTTTTTGTTTTTTTTTGTTAACTTGAATTGGATCTTGGGATTTGAGTTGTTAATTGATTGATTATGCAAATGAGTAGGGTGTTTGCTCCTACCAGATCCATGAACCTTTATTATTTAGAGTGGGAATTGTGATGCAGTAATCATCTTTTGTTTGAGAAAGGCTTTCGCCGAAACGCGTTATAATATTTGATGCCTGTACATGGAATTGTACAATAAAAAGAATCTACATTCATAAAGAAGAGTGCCGGTCTTTTTCTTCAATTTTGATTGTGGATGCCTTCCATAGACCTGAGCACCGTTCATCCCTGAGTGCCGCCCTGGAACTGTTTTTCCTTACCATGGAGACAGATAGATACACAAGATGGCAGGATATTTTTAGGTAATGTTATCATTACTGGTTGCACTCAATAGACTTGTGTATTTCTTCAACCTTAACAACTATGAAACTGTGAAGCTCATTTTGTTTTTTATTTGACAGCATCCATTACAGCTCAGATCCAGTTTTAGTATTGGATTGCCAAAAGTGGTGAACCCATATTTACAAAAGTGAATACAAGTATGGAGGGACATGAAATGAGAAATTGTAAATTGTAAATCCAGTATCCAATTCCAGGGTTTCATAAAACCGCATTTCAGCAGTGTAAAGGGGAGGACGCGTTTCGGACGTGTAACGTCCTTAAGGGTGCTTTACACGCTTCGACATCGCTAGCGATCTCGTTAGTGATGTGACACGCCAGATCGCAGAAGCGATGTCGCAACGTGTAAAGCTCCCTTTAGTCTAAAGCTATACAATCCGCTTTCTCGTACAAAATAGGGCATCCACAAACTACTAGTAAAATAATGATATACGGTTGCTATAGTTTTTACTTCTCTTTTACAGGATCGTTTTGGATCAACCCTCAGTACCCCATCACACTGAAAGCTCCAGATGGTGACAGTGACGAGAAGTGTCCTATCGTTGTTTCTCTGATACAGAAGGATCGAAGGAAGATAAAACTCAAGTGTGGGGCTTACCTTAACCTGGGCTTCTATATATATAAGGTTGATATGATTTTAATATTATCATTATTTTCACACATGACATTTCTCTGGAAATAGATAGAACAAAGCATACATGTGAAAATAGTGATGCCCTTCTTCAGGCCTTGGTTTTTCCATGTCCCCTCTATGTCTCTTTCATTCTACAAAAAAACATACAGAGATTCCACTTCCTAGGCAAATTCAGGAATGTTCTGCAGCACCTGGAATATTTTCCAACTCTTCTGGGCATCTGGGAGGCCTCCATATATTCCAGAAGTATTGAGAAAATTTTGGGAGAGTTGACAAATATGTTGTTACTATCATTAGTTTACCTTTAGAGATGAGCGATTTTAATCGGCATAGATCAGAAAATGTTAAAATTGTACAATCTTTGGCCACATTGGATCGGGATCGGACATGCGAACATTTACCACAAAAGTCGTCAATCTTGCCAAGGATTGGTAAATGTTTGGAAGACAAAAACCATCCATTCCCTGCCTATCACAGCCATGTCAAGTACTGCTATGGCTGTGATTAGCTACTGTAAAACAAAAAGATTGAAGCAAAAGTGTTAAAGCAGTACATACTTACAGAGTCTCTCCGCAGCTGCAGGGCTACTTTAGGGTCCGATAATTATCCCTCATCCATAGTCACTGCTTTCCGCGCCCACCGGCATCTTTAATTGGCTGCAGTCTGACCTTGCACCAAGACAGCGTCTGTGATTGGTTAAAACCACAGATCCTGTCTGTGGGTCTATCATGGTTTCAAATAAATAAATAAAATTGGCATAGAGTTCCCCTATATATTGATACCAGCACAAATAAAGCCCATGGCTACAAGCTGCAGTCCCCAGCTATGCGCTTATCTTGGCTGTGTATTAAAATAATATAAACCGCATGCAGCTTTTTTTTTTTTTTTAAATATTTAAAGAAATATTTTTTTTAGAAAAGGCATGCTGTCCCCTCCAATTTTGATACCCAGACACAATAAAGCTCGACAACTGGGTGTGATATTTTCAGGCTGGGGAGAGCCATGCTTATTGGGCTCCCAGCCTAAAAATAGCAGTCTGCAGCCTCCCCAAATTGTCACATCCATTAACCATGCAACAATCCCAGTACTTTACCCGACTCTTCCCATTTACCCTGTTGCAGTGGCAATCAGAGTAATAAGGGGTTAATGGCAGCCCTCTGCTGCCACTAAGCCCTAAATTAGTAATGGGAGGCGTCTATGAGACCCCATCATTACTAATCTATAAGTGAAAAGAAATAAACACACACCGAAAAAATCCTTTATTTGAAATACAGTTAGGTCCAGAAATATTTGGACAGTGACACAAGTTTTGTTATTTTAGCTGTTTACAAAAACATGTTCAGAAATACAATTCTATATATAATATGGGCTGAAAGTGCACACTCCCAGCTGCAATATGAGAGTTTTCACATCCAAATCGGAGAAAGGGTTTAGGAATCATAGCTCTGTAATGCATAGCCTCTTCTTTTTCAAGGGACCAAAAGTAATTGGACAAGGGACTCTAAGGGCTGCAATTAACTCTGAAGGCGTCTCCCTCGTTAACCTGTAATCAATGAAGTAGTTAAAGGGTCTGGGGTTGATTACAGGTGTGTGGTTTTGCATTTGGAAGCTGTTGCTGTGACCAGACAACATGCGGTCTAAGGAACTCTCAATTGAGGTGAAGCAGAACATCCTGAGGCTGACAAAAAAGAAAAAATCCATCAGAGAGATAGCAGACATGCTTGGAGTAGCAAAATCAACAGTCGGGTACATTCTGAGAAAAAAGGAATTGACTGGTGAGCTTGGGAACTCAAAAAGGCCTGGGCGTCCACGGATGACAACAGTGGTGGATGATCGCCGCATACTTTCTTTGGTGAAGATGAACCCGTTCACAACATCAACTGAAGTCCAGAACACTCTCAGTGAAGTAGGTGTATCTGTCTCTAAGTCAACAGTAAAGAGAAGACTCCATGAAAGTAAATACAAAGGGTTCACATCTAGATGCAAACCATTCATCAATTCCAAAAATAGACAGGCCAGAGTTAAATTTGCTGAAAAACACCTCATGAAGCCAGCTCAGTTCTGGAAAAGTATTCTATGGACAGATGAGACAAAGATCAACCTGTACCAGAATGATGGGAAGAAAAAAGTTTGGAGAAGAAAGGGAACGGCACATGATCCAAGGCACACCACATCCTCTGTAAAACATGGTGGAGGCAACGTGATGGCATGGGCATGCATGGCTTTCAATGGCACTGGGTCACTTGTGTTTATTGATGACATAACAGCAGACAAGAGTAGCCGGATGAATTCTGAAGTGTACCGGGATATACTTTCAGCCCAGATTCAGCCAAATGCCGCAAAGTTGATCGGATGGCGCTTCATAGTACAGATGGACAATGACCCCAAGCATACAGCCAAAGCTACCCAGGAGATCATGAGTGCAAAAAAGTGGAACATTCTGCAATGGCCAAGTCAATCACCAGATCTTAACCCAATTGAGCATGCATTTCACTTGCTCAAATCCAGACTTAAGACGGAAAGACCCACAAACAAGCAAGACCTGAAGGCTGCGGCTGTAAAGGCCTGGCAAAGCATTAAGAAGGAGGAAACCCAGCGTTTGGTGATGTCCATGGGTTCCAGAATTAAGGCAGTGATTGCCTCCAAAGGATTCGCAACAAAATATTGAAAATAAAAATATTTTGTTTGGGTTTGGTTTATTTGTCCAATTACTTTTGACCTCCTAAAATGTGGAGTGTTTGTAAAGAAATGTGTACAATTCCTACAATTTCTATCAGATATTTTTGTTCAAACCTTCAAATTAAACGTTACAATCTGCACTTGAATTCTGTTGTAGAGGTTTCATTTCAAATCCAATGTGGTGGCATGCAGAGCCCAACTCGCGAAAATTGTGTCACTGTCCAAATATTTCTGGACCTAACTGTATAATACAAAAAAACCCCACTTTGTTAAGCCTCAAAACACCCAGGTCTGATGTAATCGACAAGAGGTCCCACAACGATTCCAGCTCTGCTAGATCTGAAGGCACAGCATGTGGCCATAGAACAATGACCGCACACTATAACTTCAGGCAGAGACTGAGCTGCAATGATCAGTGGTGAAGTCACTCAAGTTAGTTGCAGTCACAGCTGGAGGTTCCCATGTCCCTCCACCTGTGACTGTAGGAAACCTGACCTCTGGGGACCTTCTGAGTTGAAATCACTGAGTTCATTGAGGTCTCCTGAGGTTAGGTTACCTGCAGTAACAGAAGGAGGGCCGTGGGAATCTCGAGGCTATGACTGCAACTAACCTGAGGGACATCACCGCTCATTGCTATGGCTCAATCTCTATCTGTTATTAAAAAAAACATTCTGATCATACTTACAGGTCCCGCAACGTCCTGCAGACTCTGTCTCCCGGCGCTTCTGCTAACGCATCCGTCCGATTATTGCTGTTCCCCCTGGTAAGCACCTCTGGCTAAAAGGACCTGCCGTGACCATAATGTCATACCCATGTGACCAGTCACGTGCGAATGTTGTATTACCTCATTGGCTACAGACTGGTCACGTGAGTATGACGTCATCACAGGTCCTGGCGCCCCGTGATGTGAGTGTCATCGCATCACGGTGCACAATCTCCCGCCGGCAGCGGGTCAGCTGCATGTATTTCCACAGCTGAGGCTCTGCTGTCGGGAGAGTGGGGTGAATCACTGCGAGACGCAAGTTCAATCATCCCATCACTGTCAGCCTCTGCTTCATCACTCTGACCAGAACGATGCAGCAGGCTGACATGGCTCTCTGTGCTTCTCACTGTGCATAGAAACTTCCACTTCTGCCTCCGTCCTACTGAGGAAGCGATAGCGATACGCGTTCGGGATTGGTTGCGGTTCCTCTTCCCCCCACTGTGTGTGCCCTTTTGATCTCTGTCCTTCTATGGGTAAGTTGCATTTAACTATTTCACTTGCCGTTTCTTCCTGACTATGATATAAGCACTTACCCTTGGCCAGTTATGGAGCTGTATTGCTCCTATGCAGCAGTCTTTCAGGATCTGTTGACTGTTTAATCTTAGGATATGCTGACTTTTCCTGTCTGCATGGATGCTACAGGCATTATTCATATATGCTACTATTGAGCACACACACATACTATTATGGGGGGTGATGTTAGAGGTCATCCTACATCCTCATAATTGATGTAATATTGTACTGTACATGTTCGTGTTTTTTACTCTATTTTTCTAAATAAAGTTTATTATATTTTATGGAAATTGTACTCCCTTTTGTGTGTTGGAGACACACTATTCTTGTGGTCATTGTGATGGAGTTTTTCTGAATGTTTAATCCTACTTTAAGGGCAATATAAAATATTTTAGTAACTGACATAATGATTTTACAGCCCTTTTCCCTTTGGTCTTTGGTTTTTTTTGTACAAGATGAAGCAGAGTTGACATTGCGCTTTGCTTCACACTGTGTATAGACACTGTCTGTGCACAGTGATGAAGCTGACATGGCTGTTCCTGTGGATTACGTCGGACTAAGGATTTTTTTTTATAATAAAGGTGGAGTCTCTAAATGTTTTTTGTTTTATTTCTAATACTTCTTAATTTCTCATTTCTGTGTTGCGTTTTTTTACTGTTTCCCAGAAATTCATGGTGGCCATGTCTAATTTGGCGTGACACCATGAATTTCGGGCTTACTACCATCTGAGAATACAAAGCTGGTATTAACCCCTTTATTACCCAGCGAGCCACCGCCATCAGGGCCGCTGGATGAGCCGGGTAAAGCACCTGGAAATGGCGCTAAGAAACAATGCGCCATTTCCAGGGGTGGCTGCAGAGAATCCCAGCCCCCAGCTGCCTGGTTTTACCTGACTGGCGATCAAAATACAGCAGGAGCCCACGCATTTTTTTTAAATAAAAAAAAAATGAATGGGCTTCCCTGTATTTTGATTGCCAGCCAAGGTAACGCCAGGAAGATAGGGGTGGCAACCCGTAGCTGTCCGCTTTATCTGTGCTGAGAATCAAAAATACCGCGGAGCACTACGTCATTTTTTTTAATGATTTATTTTTACAGTACTGTGAAGTCAATCAAAATACAGGGAAGCCCCTTTTTTTTTTATCTAAATAAATAATTAAAAAAAATAAAAAAAAAAATACGTGGGCTCCCACTGCATTTTTTGTATTGGCAGCTAAGGGTAAGCCAAGCAGCTACTAGCTGCTAACCCCCAATTCTTGGTGTTACCTTCATTGGCAATGGAAAATCCAGGGAAGCTTTTTTTTTTTTTTTTGCCAAAAAAACTAAAAAAAAAATGACGTGGGTTTTGACATATTTTTGTATGCTAGCCAGGTACAGCAGGCAGGTACGGGCTGCCCCCATCCCCCAGCTGCCTATTTGTACCCGGCTGGGAACTAAAACTATAGGGAAGTCCTTTTTTTAATTATTTCATGAATTTCATGAAATAATTAAAAAAAAAACCTACATGGGTCTCGCCACATTTTTGTGTCCAGCCAGGTACAACTAGGCAGCTGTGGATTGGAATCCTCAGCGCAGGTTGGCCCAAGCTTTCTGGGCCCCTCCGCTGCGAATTGCAGTCTGCAGCCGCACCAGAAAATTGAGCTTTCATAGAAGTGCCATCTTCTGGCGCTGTATCCAACTCTTCCAGCAGCCCTGATACCGGGTGGCTTGCTGGGTAATAATGGGTTAATACTAGCTTTGTTTTACTAGCTAGTATTAAGCCAGAGATTCTTAATGTCAGGCAAGTTTGACCCAGCCATTAAGAATCTCCAATAAAGGGATAAAAAAAGATACCACACATAGAAAAAATACTTTAATAGAAATAAATACACAGACATAGTTACATAGCTACGTAGGTTGAAAAAAGACCTAGGTCCATCTAGTTCAACCTTCCTCCACCAGTTCTACATTTGGTTACTAAGTCATTTATAACCAAAAATGTTTTGTGTACTGAGGAAATCATCCAGCCCTTTTTTAAAAGCTGTTATAGTATCTGCCATTACTACCTCTTGTGGTAGGGCATTCTACAGTTTGACTGCTCTAACTGTAAAGAACCCTTTCCTATTTAGCTGTCGGAATTGCTTTTCTTCCACTCGCAGTGAGTGCCTCCTGGTCCTTAGTATTGTCTTTGGAAGAAATAAGTCATGTGCCAGTCCTTTATATTGATCACACATGTATTTATACATATAAATGAGATCTCCTCTGAGACGTCTTTTGCCCGCCTTTGAACTGACTCTAACTTCTGAATGTCCTTTTTAAAATGTGGAGCCCAAAACTGGAATATTCCAGATGTGGCCTTACAAGTGATTTATAGAGAGGCAACAATACGGTGGGATCACGGGATCTAATCTCTCTTTTTATACACCCTAAAATCTTGTTTGCTTTAGCAGCTGGTGCCTGACATTGAGTGCTGCTGCTCAGCTTATTTGTAATGAGAATACCCAAGTCCTTCTCCTGTTCTGTAGTCCTGAGTTTACTTCCATTTAATCTATACGCAGTTATACGATTACTCCGTCCTAGCTGCATTACTTTACATTTATCAACATTAAATCTCATTTGCCAAGTATCTGCCCATTCTGACATCTTATCCAGATCTTTTTGTAATATTATACTATCAAGGTCAGTTTTTAATATCCTACATAGTTTGGTGTCATCAGCAAAGACTGACACTGTACTATCAATCCCATCCACAAGGTCATTAATAAAGAGATTAAAAAGAATCGGTCCTAGCACAGATCCCTGCGGCACCCCACTGCTGACTATAGCCCATTTAGAGAATGTACCATTTATGTCTACTCTTTGTTTCCTATCTTTTAGCCAATTCCTTACCCAGTTGCATATAGTTTCACCTAGTCCTTGCTTCTGGAGCTTTAGTATAAGCCTATTATGTGGTACAGTATCAAATGCCTTTGCAAAGTCCAAATAAATCACACCAGCTGCATTACTAATATCCAGGTTTGCAATTACCCCCTCATAGAACCCCAACAGATTGGTTAGACACGACTTATCTTTCATGAATCCATGCTGTTTGTCAGTTATTATATTATTTTCTGCAATATATTTTTGCATGTAATCCCTTAAAATGCCCTCAAAAACGTTGCATACTACTGATGTCAGGCTTACTGGACGGTAGTTGCCTGGATCTACCCTCTTACCTTTCTTAAATATCGGTACCACATCAGCAATCCTCCAATCCTGAGGCACCAACCCTGTTACAAGCGAGTCTAAAAAGATGAGATACAGCTATCTGTCGATTACGGAGCTCAATTCTCTCAATATTCGTGGATGAATGCCATCTGGCCCTGGGGATTTGTCAATGTTTAATTTACTCAGACGTAGGCGTACTTCATCTTGTGTTAAATTAATTATATCGGGTGGTGAACTTTGATATTTCACTTGTTGAATGATCCCTGGTACAGTCAGTTCCTTGGTGAACACAGATGAGAAATGCCTATTTAATATCTCAGTCTTATGTTTGTCCTCTATAACTAACTTATTATATTTTAAGGGGCTGACACTATCCTTTGTTTTCCTTTTGGCATTAATGTATTTATAAAAGATTTTGGGATTTATATAAATGTCATTGGCGATTTTTGTTTCAGTAGCTAGTTTTGCTTGTTTGATTTCTTTTTTACATTTCCTATTGATATCTTTATACTTATGAAATGCTATTTCTGTATTCTCAGCCTTTAAGATTTTAAATGCCCTTTGTTTTATTATACTTTGTACAGTCTTATTTATCCATAGTGGTTTCTTTTTATTCCTGGACATTTTATTACCAGTTATCATGACTTTGTAACAATCTAGACATTTAAGCTCTTCCCTTAATTTGTTGAAATCAGCTTTCCTAAAATTCCAGGTTTTAGCATTTCCCCTTTGAAATGTTCTACTGAATATTACGTTGAAGCTTACCATATTAAGATCGCTGGTGCCCAAGTACTCCCGGACCTGTAGATCTGAAATTGTCTCCGGTCTATTTGACAGGACCACATCTAGCAGATAATCTCTCCTCGTCGGTTCATCTACCATCTGAGAGAGGTAATTATCTTGAATAGTAGATTCAGAACCAGAAGATTCTATGTCCCACTGTATGTCTGGATAGTTGAAATCCCCCATAATAAGAACCCGATTATTATTATTAGCTGCCTTTTCAATTTGTTCCAGCATTTCACCCTCTATTTGTTCAGGTATGTTAGGAGGCTTATAGCAAACTCCAATTAGCATTTTTCCATTATTCCCCTCCCCATATACATTTACCCATACTGACTCTACATTGTTGCAGTTCCCCCCAATGTCATCAATCAACACAGGTTTTAGGTTAGATTTGATAAATATACACACCCCACCACCTTTTTTGTCTTTCCTGTCCCTCCTAAATGTACTATAACCCTGTATGTTTGTCACCAAGTCATGGCTTTCATCCAGCCAGGTTTCCGTAATGCCCACCACATCATAATCCGTGGTTGACATAAGAGTCTCCAATTAATTCATTTTGTTTGCAAGACTTCTTGCATTTGCCAGTAGACATTTAATACTATTAACACCTTTATTACTCCTAGACTCTCTACGTTCCTTGCATGTCCCATCCCCCCCTACTCCTTCATTGACCCCTACCATCTCACTGTCTCTATGTGCTCTATCTATCCCCTTTTTTGCTCCACTACCCTCCCTCCCCCCAGATCCTAGTTTAAAAGCTACAGAAACACTTAGAAACTCCATGTTTATTACTCCCTCTCACCCCTCCACGATCCTGGTCTTCCGTCTTCTTTCTCCTTCAACCCATGCAGCTCTGCTACATCAGACAGCACAGGGGAGGAAGACGCTCCTCCTCCCCCATGCAGTCTAATCACTTAGTAAGTGAGCAAAGGCTGCGGGTTGGTAAGCGGTAACATCACCGCTGCCACCGTTGCAATAGTAACCTGACAGGCGGGTTACTATAGCAACAGTGATCTCCGATCACCTGATTCCCGGCTCCGCTATTCACCGGCTGTGGCAGCCAGTCCCTGCATGTGGGCTGACTCTATAAAGAGCACCGACATGCAGGTACGGGGAGCCGACCATGTGCCAAAGCATCTCGCTGGTACACGGAGATGCTCGAACAAGCACTGTGTACCGGAGAGATGCACTGACAGGACCTAGCATGACGTCATAGCCATGTGACCAGTTTGTAGCCAATGAGATAATACACACAAGACTGGTCACATGCTATGACGTCACGGAAGGTCCTATCATCAGTGCTGGTTACCGGGAGGGCACAGCGATGATCGGAAAAAGAAGCGTCGGGAGACAGAGTCTGCAGGACGCGTTGCGGGACCTGCAAGTATAATGTCAATGTTTATTATTAACTGTGTTCTTTATTTTAACAGCCCCCCCGACCCAACACATAACTGTAAAGTCCAAGTTCAGTGTTCGGACGCAAGTTCGCGTTATATCAGAAACCGAACGCGAACGTTACAAAACGTTCGGGCAAGTCTCCTAAACACCGAACGTCGGGGGGTTCTCCCATCCCTAGTCATCTGCCCCTAACAGTCACGAACTCTGAATCTCTGACATTGGTTAAAGTTTGCCGGTAAGATGGCCCGCCATTTTAAGCGCCCATCCGCGTGCCCCTTTCTATAAAAGCCAGCATGCAGCTGGCATTCATAAGAGATGGTGATTTTCACTGTACATAGCAATACTGTAGTATAGATGTACGGTATATAGTACAAGTGATCGGATTATCGCAGGTTCAAGTCCCCTAAGGGAACTAAGAAGTACAGTAGAGAGTGGAGAAAAAATGTTTGTTTTTTTATTAAATAAAAGTTCAATTTTCCCCCCTTCTCCCCTATTAAATATGAAGAGATTAAAAAAATACACATATTTGGTATTGCTGCATTTGTAAAAGTATGACTTATAAAATGAATTAAACTGGTAAATGGCGGAAGGAAAAAAACATCAAAATGTGAGAACTTTTTTTTGGCTGCCCTAACAATGCAATAACATGCAATAAGAGACGATAAAAACAATTTACCCCAAAATGGTATCAATAAAAACATCAGCTCAAGGTGCAAAAAATAATCCCTCATTTGTCAAGACATTACAGGTCTTGACAAATGGCCATACAAGCAAAATGATTTGCTTTTAATTTTTAATAATTTTTTTACAACCTAAATAAAAAAAACCTAAAACAATGATGTGTGTTTAGCATCTGCCTAATCGTACTGACCTGGAGAATCATACTGCTAAGTCAGTTTTACCACATAGTGAACATGGTAAATAAACTATTGCGGAATTGCACTTTTTTGTTATTTCGTGGTAAATGGAACTTCTTTCCTGCTTTCGAGTACATCACATGATCATGGTGTCTTTCAAAAGTATGATTCGTCTTGCAAAAATCAAAAAGTAAAAAAAATTATGGCTCTTGGAAACAGCCGGTTTTACCTATGTGCGAGTGGTGCGGTCGCACAGGGCGCCGGAAGCTCGACAGCAGAGGGGGCGCCCAGGGAGCAGAGCTGTTTACTTTCACTTTGCTGCTCCTAATGCACAGACTCCAGCAGGGAGCGCCCCTCCTCCCCTCCGCTCTGCGTACTGTCTGGTCCCTGCACAGCCTCCAGCAGGGGGCACCCTCACTTGCTCTCGGCTCAGTGTCCTCTCTCCTCCTGTCTTTACCAGAGAGAGGGGGAGGAACGGCAGCACTGCCGGAGATGCTGTTACAAAAGCTACACTGAAATCCTGGAGCCCAGGAAGTGACTGTATGTGAGTATATGTGAAGCCCCGCCGGTGTTGTATCGGTGCATACCTTCAGGGACTCCACGTAGCTGGATCTGGTCACAGGTAGGGAATCTTCAGTGTTTGATCGTGACGCCACTCTCAGTATTTGCGGTCAGAGGGGACCGCCACTGCAGGTTAGAGGACGCCTGGGGCTGATGGTGGGTGCAGTCGGGTGTAGTAGCCTCCTGAGAGTGAGGCAAGCCCCAGGGCCCTTTGTAAAGCTGTAGTACCACAAGTCGCAGAATGACCACACACAGGCAGAGTGTCTTTCAGGGTTTTTACTCACTTCAGGTGGCAGGGTGAGTAACCCGGGCGTAGCTGGGATGAACCAGGTGGGAACCAGGTATCCTTCCGGCTGACTGTATGAGGGTGACTACAAACTCGCCTTCCTTAGCCCTTGGTGGTTTGGGGTGACCCCGACTTTGAGTCCCTATGGGGGTCACCCAGGGAAGATGCTCCAAGCCTCTCTCCCCTTGTTGTTTTGCCGTGTGCTTGTTCCCCGGGCCAGGCCACTCCAGCCTCTTGCCTCCTGTGACCTATGGGCCCTACTTGCGGTTACGTGGCTGCGGCTTTTGGTTGTTGTGGTGTGGGCTGTAAGAGCCCCACACCGGCAGGTTTAGCAGGGAAAGGTGAATCTATCCTCGCTTCGGGATCTGCCGCCCGGTTGGGCCTGGTGCTCTCTAGAAGTCTCCGTACTTCCCACTCCGTGCACTCTCTAGCTGAAGCTGGCTTTCAGGCAGCACTTCTAGTTGACCGTTCTCCCCCGTCTGTAGTCACTGCGCGGGCGCTGTTAGACAGCATCAGCCCCACAGGTCTGCTCCTCACTGAGCCCTCTGGAGTTCTCCTTCTAACTGACTCACTGCTCCTCCTCTCCTGTTCTTGCCTACGCCACCTAGCAACCAGACTCTCCACCACACCCCTTGAGAGGAGATGGAGGCTTTTTAACCCCCTGCCACTATTCCAGTGGAGGTATAGGCTTTGCCCCCTCCTGGGATCCCCAGGGGTCCTCTCATGGGTACATGTGTGAGACCTGATCACTATGCGCCTGTGTTCCACACCCCTGTCAGCCATCTGGATTACCTGTATTGTACTGTCCCCAGCATGGGTGCAGTACTCAGTGGTGCCTGACCAGGTCAGGGGCGCCACATTCCCCCTTAGTTATCACCAGCACGTCCTCGGGCTGCAAGACAACATTTTAAAATGCATAAAACATTAAAACATGGTAAAACATTTTAAGATCACCAGTTATCGTACATCACCACCCTCCACCCACAAGTCCGTTAACCCACCCAAAACCCTCTCAGGAGGCAGGTCACCGGTCCTGTTGGTAACCAGGTCTGGGCCATCCACTTCCCCAGACCTTTCCTCCAATCTTCCTCTCCCGTTGGCCGCGACTTCAGCCACTTCTGGCAGGATGTAGAGGCGGCTTACATGGGCTGGTGGTTTCAGGGTATACCTGGCCTGGTGGATCCGCGCCGTCAGCCTCTTCTGGCAGGATGCAGAGGCGGCCTCCACAGTTGGTGCTGACCAGGTACCCTCTTTGTGGTGGTGAGCCAAGGCCCCATAAACAGGCGTGCTCTCTGGTCGCAGGTGAGCCAAGGCCCTTTTCTACGGACGGGCCCCCCTGGTTGCAGACGAGCCAAGCCCCTAAACAGGCTGGCCCTGGTGGTGGTGCCACTGGTGTAACTATTTACACTGCGAGAGTTTGTGGCTATAGCAAGTTCATAGCCTTAAGTTTGTTTCTCACAATAGTTCTTGTGGGCGCATTTCTTAAACTTGAGAACGTTGCAAACAAAACTTTCAAAACTTTAACTTCTGTACTTCTTTTCTGTACTTTACTTTACTCCTCTTTTTCACTAGGGCGAGGGCACGTTGGGCACTGGCACCTGTGACTTTCTTGCTCTTTGTCTCTGTCTTCATCTGTTTCTACATCTGGTTCTTTATCTCTATCTTGTCTTTCTTGTCTTTCTTGTCTTTCTTGTCTTTCTTGTCTTTCTTGTCTTTCTTGTCTTTCTTGTCTTTCTTGTCTTTCTTGTCTTTCTTGTCTTTCTTGTGGCATGGGATGGCTGTAGGGTTTGCTGGTACGTAAGGCTACATCAAGTGCGTACAATCCCCTTTCACCTTGGTGCATGGTAAACTGTACCGAATCTCCCATCTTTAGATTTCTGCAAGGGTGTCCTCTTGGCAGATGAGCGTTCACATCTCTGCGGTTTACAAATATCCCTTCTTTTATTCCTGGTGCTACAATGAAGCCATAACCACTTCTCAGATTAAAGTCTTCCACTATGCCATAACACAGGGGTCCTCTAGCCTGGGCTTTGGACTCTCTCAACAAACGCTTCTCCTTTAGGTCTCTGGCGGTGACTGCTCTCTGTTCAGGAGACTGTGGTGCTGGAGCAAACTGTGTTCTTCTGCGCCGTGTCTTGCGGGCTGGATCCATGCCTGTGGGCTCCCAGGTGAAGCTCTTAGGCAGCTCTTCTTCTGCAGAGGGGGTCAGGTCCTCCTCGTCCCAGCGGGAGTAGGGCAGCATCTCCGGCTCTGAGTAGGAGTCTGCTGCGGCTGGCGTCGGAGTTAGCCCTTCTGCCTCCTGGCCTCCTCTCCCCCTTAGTTCTTCCTGGCACTCCTCTGATGGCAGGACTGGGGATGGACTTTCTCCTGCTGGCCCAGGCGGGGGACTCTCTGGTGTAGCTGCAGGGGTTACCTGAATCTCCTCAGGGGTGCATGGGGGGCGCAGGTACAGATCCACCAACCACTGGGGAAACTTGGCCTCCATGTCAGCCCTCATCTGCCAGTATTCTTCCTCCAGCGTGGGCTTCCTATCAGAGACCTCCGGGGACTGGGGAGCAGTATCTGCTCTGGCCTTACAGGCCGGGGTAAATGCTGAGGTAGTCTTTTCTTGGCGGGCCGCGCCTGGCATGGCGGCGGCCTGGTCTTGGCGGGCCGCGCCCTGTATGGCGGCGGCCTGGTCTTGGCGGGCCGCGCCCGAGATGGCGGCGGCCTGGTCTTGGCGGGCCGCGCCTGGCATGGCGGCGGCCTGGTCTTGGCGGGCCGCGCCTGGCATGGCGGCGGCCTGGTCTTGGCGGGCCGCGCCTGGCATGGCGGCGGCCTGGATCAGTGTCGCTGTTGCAGGGGGCTCTGTGCAAGCTGGGCTGGACGTCGCTGCAGCAGTCTGGGCTTGGCGGGCCGCGCCCTGTATGGCGGCGGCCTGGTCTTGGCGGGCCGCGCCCAGGATGGCGGCGGCCTGGTCCTGGCGGGCCGGGCAGGGCATCGCTGCAGGGACTGGGTCTTGGTGGGCCGAGCAGGGCATCGCTGCAGCCGCTGGGGCTTGGTGGGCCGAGCAGGGCATCGCTGCAGCCGCTGGGGCTTGGAGGGCCGCACCTGGCGTGGCTGCGGCCTGCTTCAGCGTCGCCGCACCGGACGCCTCTTCAGGGACCGCGGACGTGGCAGCAGGGGTCGGGGCACTTGCGCGGGCCGGGGCATCATTCGACTCACCCACCGGTGGCAGCATCGGGGTCTGCGTCGTCGCCGTCCTGTCTGACACTCGGCATGCAGCTCTCCCTTCATAGGCCCGAACCGCCGCGGTCAGCTCCTGCAGTTCCATCCGTTCCTCCCGAATCTGCTCCACGACCCGGGTCTCCAGCCGGTTGCAAAACTGGGCCAGCTCTCGGTACCACCAGGCAGCGGAGCCTGGTTCTGGGTTCCTGCGGTCAGACGCCATTCCTTCTGCGCCGTCTTCTGCACGGTCTCCCAGCAGTGGACTCTTCGCTGCCTCCTGTAACAAGCTGTCCAGTTTCTGCTCTGCCTCTTTCAGCAGCTCCTCTCCCAGCAGCAGGCTTGTGGCTTCCTTTCCTTCCCGCCGTCTCTCGACGCTTCCACTCTCATAGCTGGCAAGGTCAGAACTCTGCAGGGGATCTCTGGGTAGCCACACCCCTTCGTGGGCGGTAACTTCTTCCAGCGCGGGCTGCTGTTGTTTTTCAGCGCGCTTTTCATGGTGGCAATATGGCGGCGCTTCCAATTTTTCAAGCGGACCGCCCAGGCACATGGTCACCTGTCTGAACAGGTCTAGTCCTTATCCTGTTCGTGACGCCAGATGTGAAGCCCCGCCGGTGTTGTATCGGTGCATACCTTCAGGGACTCCACGTAGCTGGATCTGGTCACAGGTAGGGAATCTTCAGTGTTTGATCGTGACGCCACTCTCAGTATTTGCGGTCAGAGGGGACCGCCACTGCAGGTTAGAGGACGCCTGGGGCTGATGGTGGGTGCAGTCGGGTGTAGTAGCCTCCTGAGAGTGAGGCAAGCCCCAGGGCCCTTTGTAAAGCTGTAGTACCACAAGTCGCAGAATGACCACACACAGGCAGAGTGTCTTTCAGGGTTTTTACTCACTTCAGGTGGCAGGGTGAGTAACCCGGGCGTAGCTGGGATGAACCAGGTGGGAACCAGGTATCCTTCCGGCTGACTGTATGAGGGTGACTACAAACTCGCCTTCCTTAGCCCTTGGTGGTTTGGGGTGACCCCGACTTTGAGTCCCTATGGGGGTCACCCAGGGAAGATGCTCCAAGCCTCTCTCCCCTTGTTGTTTTGCCGTGTGCTTGTTCCCCGGGCCAGGCCACTCCAGCCTCTTGCCTCCTGTGACCTATGGGCCCTACTTGCGGTTACGTGGCTGCGGCTTTTGGTTGTTGTGGTGTGGGCTGTAAGAGCCCCACACCGGCAGGTTTAGCAGGGAAAGGTGAATCTATCCTCGCTTCGGGATCTGCCGCCCGGTTGGGCCTGGTGCTCTCTAGAAGTCTCCGTACTTCCCACTCCGTGCACTCTCTAGCTGAAGCTGGCTTTCAGGCAGCACTTCTAGTTGACCGTTCTCCCCCGTCTGTAGTCACTGCGCGGGCGCTGTTAGACAGCATCAGCCCCACAGGTCTGCTCCTCACTGAGCCCTCTGGAGTTCTCCTTCTAACTGACTCACTGCTCCTCCTCTCCTGTTCTTGCCTACGCCACCTAGCGACCAGACTCTCCACCACACCCCTTGAGAGGAGATGGAGGCTTTTTAACCCCCTGCCACTATTCCAGTGGAGGTATAGGCTTTGCCCCCTCCTGGGATCCCCAGGGGTCCTCTCATGGGTACATGTGTGAGACCTGATCACTATGCGCCTGTGTTCCACACCCCTGTCAGCCATCTGGATTACCTGTATTGTACTGTCCCCAGCATGGGTGCAGTACTCAGTGGTGCCTGACCAGGTCAGGGGCGCCACATATAACATGCTGTGTGTCATCTGTAATGTATTATGTGCTGTGTGTATGTGTTATGTATAACGTGTGTCTCCTGTATAGTGTGCAATATCTACATGTCTGTCTGTCTATTATATATCTGTGTATATCTATGTATCTCTATTATCTATCTATCATATATCTCTCTATCATATATCTATCTATATCTATCTAACTATCTATCTATCATCTATCTATAGTATCTATCTATCTGTTGATCTATCTATCTATCTATCTATCTATCTATCTTTGTATTAGCTATCTATCTATCTATCATATATCTATCTTTCTATTATCTATCTATCTGATAGGTATTTGTCTATCATCTATCCAGCGTCTGTCTGGCACACAGACACCAGTCAATGCCCCAGAGGCTTCTCCAACTGGACATAGAGGGGACCCGCTGGCAGGGGCACCACTGGCATCAAAGATCTGGCGCTCCGGCCCAGAACTTATTGGCCGGAGCCCCGAATCTTCTGCAACCACCGCACTGAACTATGTCGGCGTCTGCCTGATACAGTTTAACCCTGTGATAGAGCACAGAGCTCCATGCTCTGTCACTGCCCGTCTCCTAAGCCACAGACCGCTGCAGGCTTGTGCCTTAGGAGACCGTATATGCACAAGGGCAGTGCAGTGACATCATTGCATCCCGCTGCCTCCGCAGCCCCCATAGAAGAGAAGATCTATATGGGATCTGTGGGGGCTCCTGCTGTGTATAGGAAGCTGTGTGAGGGCTCCTGCTGTGCATAGGAGGCTGTGTGGGGGCTCATTTTCTGTGTAATAGGATGTGTGGTGGCACCTGCTGTGTGTAGAAGGTTTTGTGGGGGCACCTGCTGTGTGTAGGAGGCTGTGTGGGGGATCCTACTGTGTATAGGAGGCTGTGTGAGGGCTCCTTCTCTGTGTAATAAGATGTGTGGGGGCTCCTGCTGTGTGCAGGAGGCTGTGTGGGGGCTCCTGCTGTGTGCATGAGGCTGTGTGGGGGCTCCTGCTGTGTGCAGGAGGCTGTATGTGGGCTCCTGCTGTGTGCAGGAGGCTGTGTGGGGGTTCCTGCTGTGTGCAGGAGGCTGTGTGGGGGCTCCTGCTGTGTTCAGAAGGCTGTGTGCGGGCTCCTGCTGTGTGCAGGAGGCTGTGTGGGGGCACCTGCTGTGTGCAGGAGGCTGTGTGGGGGCTCCTGCTGTGCGTAGGAGGCTGTGTGGGGGCTCCTGATGTGTGTAGAAGGCTGTGTGGTGGCTCCTGCTGTGCATAGGAGGCTGTGTGGCAGCTCCTGCAGTGCTTAGGAGGCTGTGTGGTGGCTCCTGCTGTGCATAGGAGGCTGTGTGGGAGCTCCTGCTGTGCAAAACATGCTGTGTGGGGGCTCCTGCTGTGCATAGGAGGCTGTGTGGGGGCTCCTGCTGTGCAAAGAAGGCTGTGTGGGGACTCCTGCAGCTATTTGCATATTATAGTTGTTGTGTGGCCTCTAGAGTTAACTCCTCCTGTGGACCCCAGACACCCCAGTCCGACCCTGCATCCATCTATCTTTTCTATATGTGTGTCATATATAGGGTGTAATTTATGCAGTGGCAAAATGACTGGGCGTGTGGGTGATGGGGCCATTGCTATTTTCTCGGATGCATAGTTGAAAACCATTGAGGAGCAATTGGCCACTGGCTCTCTGTTTCGCCCTTGCTCTGCAGCTGTGGGCCCTGGATAGATGTAATGACATCAGGGGGAGCCTGTGACGTGATGCCAGTGGGCCCTGCAGCTGCGACTAGAGTGGGTGCAGAGCATGTGTAGGGGGTAATAGATACATATATATATTTACTAGCTGTAGTACCTGGCAGTGCCCAGGACAGTAACTGTCTCTCTCCCTCTCCCACTCTCTGTGTCCCTCTCTGTCTGTCTGTCTCCCTCTCTCTGTCTCTGTGTGTCTGTGCTTGTGTGTATTTCTGTGTCTGTGTGTCTCTGTCTCTGTGTATCTCTGTCTATGTGTGTCTCTGTGTCTCTGTTTGTGTGGGTCTGTGTGTGTCTCTGTGTATCTCTGTCTATGTCCCTGTCTCTGTGTGTCTCTGTGTCCCTCTGTCTCTGTCTGTGTGTCTCTGTGTATGAATGTGTCTCTATGTGTATCTGTGTTTCTGTGTTTCTGTGTGTGTTCGTGTCTCTGTATGTCTGCCTCTATGTGTCTCTGTAATGAAATGAAAAAGGAGAGGGCGCTCCTGTGTGGAACCTTAAAAGCACAAGATTTAAGTGGTGTGAGATACACACTCACCTGATAGTGTTGTACAGCAGGTACAACACTGTATGATGCTGAAGGGGGAATCCTGGCTCACCGCTCCTCCCGTCCTCTAAGACCCGCAGGAATCTGCTCACACGATCGGAACTTCCACGTGTAGTGTGAAGCCGCCGGACTGGCGTCTGACAGCAGCTCCTCCTCCGAGACGGATGGTCCCGTGATCCCAGTAGCAGTGATTCCCCAGCCCCTTACATGCACATCAAATGGATCGCAGGATCCTGATCTGGCTGCAGCAGCCCCGTGAGCTCCCAGAGGGAGATAATTTAGTGGAGAGCAAAAAAAAAAAAAAGGGGAAACTACCACGGTATCAGCCGCGCTGCTCAGATTTATTAAGGATTCATATGCCACTACGCGTTACGGGGGTGCATCCTCCCCCTTCCTCAGGTAGGCTACCTGAGGAAGGGGGAGGATGCACCCCCATAACGCGTAGTGGCATATTAATCCTTAATAAATCTTCAATAATAATCTTATCACTACCTTCTTCTGAGCAGCGCGGCCGATACCGTGGTATTTTCCACCTTTTTTTTTTGCTCTCCACTCTATATGTCTCTGTCTTTGTGTGTCTGTGTGTCTCTGTCTTTTTGGGTCTCTGTGTGTGTCTGTCTCTGTGTATCTCTGTCTGTGTCTCTGTCTCTGTGTGTCTCCATCTCTTTATCTGTGCCTCTGTGTCTCTGTATCAGTTGTCAGTCTTTGTGTGTCTATGTCTCTGTGTATCTCTGTATCAGTCTGTCTCTGTGTGTGTCTTTGTGTGTCTCTGTATCATTCTCTCTGTGTCTGTGTTTCTGTGTGTCTCTGTATCAGTCTTTGTGTCTATGTCTCTGTGTGTGTGTCTCTGTATCAGTCGCTGTCTCTGTGTGTGTCTCTGTATCAGTCACTGTGTCTCTCTGTCTCTATATCAGTCTCTGTGATTCTCTGTATGTGTGTCTGTGTCTCTGTCTATGTCTCTGTATCTCTGTGTCTATATCTCTGTGTGTCTCTGTCTCTGTGTGTCTCTTTGTCAGTCTATGGGTGTCTGTCCCTGTGTGTGTCTCTGTATCAGTCTGTGTGTGTGTGTGTGTGTGTGTGTGTGTGTGTGTGTGTGTGTGTGTGTCTCTCTCTCTTTGTGTCTCTGTTTCTGTGTCTATCTCTGTGTTTCTGTGTGTCTGTCTCTGTATCAGATTCTGTGTCCCTGTGTGTCTCTGTGTGTCTCTGTATCAGTCAGTGTGTCTCTGTGTGTCTCTGTCTCTATATCAGTGTCTCTGTGTCTCTGTCTCTGTATGTGTCTCTGTCTGTGTGTGACTCCGTCTCTTTCTCTGTGTCTCTGTATCAGTTATCAGTCTTTATGTGTCTATGTCTCTGTGTGTCTCTGTATCAGTCGCTGTCTCTGTGTGTGTCTCTGTATCAGTTTCTGTGTCTCTCTCTCTATATCAGTCTCTGTGATTCTATGTATGTGTGTCTGTGTCTCTGTCTATGTCTCAGTATCTCTATCTCTATATTTCCGTGTGTCTCTGTCTCTGTGTGTCTCTTTGTCAGTCTATGTGTGTCTCTGTCCCTGTGTGTGTCTCTGTATCAGTCTCTGTGTGTGTGTGTGTGTGTGTCTCTCTCTCTCTTTGTGTCTCTGTTTCTGTGTCTGTCTCTGTGTTTCTGTGTGTCTGTCTCTGTATCAGATTCTGTGTCCCTGTGTGTCTCTGTGTGTCTCTGTATCAGTCAGTGTGTCTCTGTGTGTCTCTGTCTCTATATCAGTGTCTCTGTGTCTCTGTCTCTGTGTGTGTCTCTGTCTGTGTGTGACACGGTGTGTCTCTGTGTCTGTGTCTCTGTGTTTGTCTCTATCGACATCATATTATCTGACACATTACCTGTCTTATACTAACAATGTCCTTTGTTGCCTATAGCAACCAATTACAGCTCCTATTAATGACCTGTAGCTCCCAGCTCCATTGATTTTAATGTAAGCTGGTTTGTCGGCAAATAACTGTAAAGCGCGGGGCTAAATTTTCCACTCAAAACATAGTCTATGCGTTCCCTGAGTCCCATGAGGCGTCTGTGCAAAATTTTGCGATTGTAAATGTGTGTCGCCCTGGGCAAGCCAGGGGTCACAGGTCACAACACCACCACACCCCACACTCCAGGTAGGCACATCACAGCTAACCAAAAATCCTTGTTGCCTTCCTCCAGAGGCTGATGATTCACACCAGGGGGTGGGCCAGGCGGTTGGCTCCGCCCACCAAGGAGATCACAGTTCTGGAGGCGGGAAGGACCAGGCAGTCAGCTCAGGGACGAGCTTGAGTAAACAGGGAGTAGCCCGGGAAGGGCAAGAGTGAAGTCTAGCTGAGGGCTAGAAAGGAGTAAACAACTAAGTGAAAGTGGAAAAGGAGGAAAGCAAGAAGTGGTGACAGAGCAGAGAGTGTGCAAAGCCTGAAGGGTCCAGCTTTGTGGAGGGCCAGAACAGCAAGGTCAGCGACGGCGGTGACTGTCTGGAGGGGGACCGTTTGGAAGTTCCTGGAAGGACCCCGTTGGCTGTGTGCCCGGTGGTCTGGAGCAGTGTTCCGAAGGACAGTCAGCACCAGGGCAGGGGCCTCTCGGACCCTGGCAAGGCTAGGAGTCGCCAAATTTGCCGAATCCGTCAGTGAAGGGGACGTAGATCCCCCAGCAACCAAGTCCCGATTGACGGCAACAGCCCAACCTGAAGCAGAGAGACACCGCCACCGCCAAGGCACCAGTTTCTCAGGGCCAGCGCCTGCGGGCAAAGGGTAGAGCTCCTCCGGCCCAGATTGCAGCCGGGGAGCGGGTAACCAGAGGGAATCCACCGCTACCACAAGTCAACCATAGGTGCAAGGAAGAGGGACATCACCGTCACCTACCGGGAGTGCAGGTGCAGCCGTCTGTGGGACCGTCCTACCAGCCGTTTGGTTTACCGTACAAACTGTGTCCATGTCTCAGGCTGAGTGAGTACCACAGTGCCGCCAGGCACAGCGCTGCCCCCGCGTCCCTGCGCCCACCAGGCCCCGCACCTCACCACCCATCACCGGGCCCCGGGATCACCAACCCCTACCCACGGAGGGGCAACACAACACCTGGCTGCTCCCCATCACCATCCCCGGGATCCCCACCCAGAGCAGCGGTGGTGCAATCACCACAACCGTGGGTGGCGTCACGAACTATAACAATCCCCGCACCCAACAAACCCCTTTCACTCACGGGCGAGGAGTGTCGCTCGAGGAACCCCGGGATCCGGCCCACAGCTCGAGCCACCACTGAGCAGCTGCCGGAGCCGAGCAGAAGGGGTGAGCGTAGTGTGCCGACACCCTCCTCCCCGCCCGCGACAAATGCGACGGTGCGGATTCCTTTAACGGACATACACACATACACACATACATACATACATACATACACTGAGCTTTATATATTAGATTATACACCCTACATAGGCCCTGTACCTGTCACGTATAGTGTGTAATGTAATGTAATTCTGAATATTGACCTGCCATATCCTATAGGTGTGTAATATGTGCTGTGTTAGGATTTCACTTGCCGATTTGAGTAGTTGTCATCTGATCGCTCATTTGTGATTTGCAATGTGTGGTCATCTGCCGAATGTCGTCTCCTCCTGCTTCTCTCAAATTGAAAATTATAACAAATTGAAAATTATAACAATGAGAGAAGTAAGAGGAGACGTCATTCAGCAGATGACCCCCATTCAGCAAATCACTGGTGAGCGATCACATGACCACTCAAATTGGCAAATTAAATCCTAACAGTGTATATTACACATTTTGGGGGTTTGACCAGTCAATGTGCAGAATGTCAGACACAGGGGAGACACCGGTCAGTCCAGGGCAGCAGAGCAGGGAGAAGCCACTGGGCACCGGCCTCCCGGGCTCCTCATCCTGACTGCATCGTCCTCGGCCAGAGATTAAATGTGTTTTATCTGAAATGTGGAAGCATCAGAGTAAAATATACACGACTGCAATAATGGAGCCGGTGTCTGATGACTTCAACGCGGGAGTCGTGCAAGAGGAATCAGCTGTCAGATTCCTTACCTGGTAGAAAATAACAGTGGAGTCTCATATGTTACATGGCGTCCCTGCCGTCTGCACATCACATGGAATGGTTTAGGGTATGTTCACACGCGGCATCTTTTTTTTACCACAAGTATGCAGCGTTTTTGTCCCAAGAGTGCACCAAAAATGCACCACGGCAAAATCGCATAAAAAAACGCAATGTGTTTTTGATGCGTTTTTACCGCGTTTTGCCCAATGCGGTTTTTAACTCTAATCTATTGACTGGAAGGGTACAAAAACGAAAACGCAAAAAGAATTGACCTGCTGCATATTGAAAAACGCAGCCAAGATGCAGAAACCAAAGATGCCCAGTGTGGACAGCAAAATCGAAGTCCCATAGACTTTGCTGGGAGGAGGAAATGCTGCATATAGGGGCATCTGTGTGACCTCAAAAATGCAACAAAAGATGTCCTGTGTGAACTTTATTCTTAGTGTCGTTATGAAGGCCATCTATCAATGTAATGCATCATTAGCAGCTGAGGTGTATTATGAGGTTCTGCAGCCGCTGAGGTCTATGACGCAGTTCTGCTGCAGCTGAGGTGTATTATGAGATTCTGCAGCAGCTGAGGTGTGTATTTTGGGGTTTTGCAGCAGCTGAGGTGTATTATGAGGTTCTGCAGCCGCTGAGGTCTGTGACGCAGTTCTGCTGCAGCTGAGGTGTATTATGAGATTCTGCAGCAGCTGAGGTGTGTATGATGAGGTCCTGCAGCAGCTGAGGTGTGTATTATGGGGTTTTGCAGCAGCTGAGGTGTTTATTATGGGGTTCTGTAGCAGCTGAGATGTGTATTATGAGGTTCTGCAGCAGCTGAGGTGTGTATTATAGGGTTCTGGAGCAGCTGAGCTGTGTATTATGTGGTTCTGTAGCAGCTGAGATGTGTATTATGGGGTTCTGCAGTAGCTGAGGTATGAACGATGAGGTTCTGTAGTAGCTGAGGTGTGTTTATGGGGTTCTGCAGCAGCTGAGGTGAATTATGAGATTTTGCAGCAGCTGATATGTGTTTAATAAGGTTCTATAGCATCTGAGGTGTGTATATTGAGGTTCTGCAGCAGCTGAGGGATGTATGATGAGGTTCTGCAGCAGCTGAGGGGTGTATTTTGAGGTTCTGCAGCAGCTGAGGTGTGTATGATGAGGTTCTGCAGCAGCTGAGGTATGCATTATGAAGTTCTGCAGGATATTCCATTGTTTGGCGTGGATTTATCTTACAAATTTTCCATCAAAATTATTTGCAGCATTGCCAAATGGGGTGAGCCCAGTCTGGTTAATAAAGGGATTACAGTATATATGCCTAGTTCTTCCATACACCGTGCCCCTCCCCATGGTGTGTATGTGGTACTGCAGCTCAGTCTGTTCAGGTCAGTGGAGCTGAGAGGCAGCGACACATACACAGCGCTCCTCCCCCCGTCCTTATGGTGTTTATGTGGTACTGCAACTCAGTCTGTTCAGGTCAGTGGAGCTGAGAGGCAGCAACACATACACAGCGCTCCTCCCCCCGTCCTCATGGTATGTATGTGGTACTGCAACTCAGTCTGTTCAGGTCATTTTAGCTGATAGGCAGTGACACATATAACCTGAGGACTCTTTATTATGTATAAAGCAGAGTTTTTTTCAAATTTCTTACATTCCCCTTTAACATCTGTATTTTGGACTTTTTGGTCCGGAGTACACACAGCATCGGCCGCCGACTCCATGGTGCCTTGTCTGGTATCATCTGGTACATTTATCCTCAGGATCCCACCAATGGGACCACAACCTGCGCCGCTCTAAGGGGTACTTTACATGTTGCGACATTGCTAGCATCGGCTAGCGATGTCGAGCGCGATAGTACCCGCCCCCGTCGCACATGCGATATCTTGTGATTAATGCTGCAGCGAACATTATCGCTACGGCAGCTTCACACGCACATACCTTGTCGGCAACATCGCGGTGACTGCCAAACAATCCCTCCTTCAAGGGGGAGGTGCGTTCAGCGTCACCGCGACGTCACTGCGGCGTCAATAAGCGGCCGCCCAATAGAAGCGGAGGGGCGGAGATGAGCGGGACGTAACATCCCGCCCACCTTCTTCCTTCTGCATTGACAGTGGACGCAGGTAAGGTGATGTTTGTCGTTCCTGCGGCTTCACACACAGCGATCTGTGACGCCGCTGGAGCGACAAACAACATCGTACCTGCAGCTGGAGCGACATTATGAAAATGAACGATGTGACACAAATCAGCGATTTTTGACTGTTTTGCGCTCGTTCATCGTCGCTCCTAGGATTTACACATTGCGATGACGCTACCGGCGCCGGATGTGCGTCACAACAACTGTGACCCCGACGGTATTTCGGTAGCGATGTCGCAACGTGTAAAGTACCCCTTAGTGTATAGGAATTTATAACATCTCTCCACGAAGAGCGGCAGCGCCTCATTCTGCAGATACATGTGCGCCCCATTTTCGGGATCCATATGTACCATCCATAATGTAATATCCAGGCATACAGCATGTACGAGATGAGAAGACCCCAATAAGAATAATTTCAGATGTGGCGGAATTAATGTGGATTTGAGAAGCAGATTCTCCAGCACAAATCTGGAGGATTTTATTGTACATTTGAAGAAATCAATTTTCTTAGGATATAAAAAAATGGCCTCTGGTCCTCATTTGTTTCCTGGAAACTGGGTAAAAAATCAGTAAGGAGGGCACCAAAGGGCAGTTTTGCACAGGGCACCATTCAGGCTAAGGCCGGCCCTGCTTGGACAAAAGGGAATGAAAAAACAGCACAAACACAGAAATTGGCAGCGAAACAAATAAGTTAAAGTTGTTGTCTGTTCTGAGTTAAAAAAAATAGGTTGGAGCCAAGTTCTTTTGTTGGAAGCCACCATACCAATTTGTACAGAAATCTTGCATATTTTTGAGCACTGAGTACAATCATGCTTCTCAATTGTGCAGATAAGACTTTTTGTTTCAGTAGATTCTACCATTTGGTCTCAATATAACAGGTTAATTCATCGGATGAAATTCCTCTGGGTAAGAAGTTCTTCAAGAAAAATGAGTGCGTGGCCAGTTTTACAAAATTTCGCTCTTACCGCGAGGCATCAAAACGATTTGAGCTTCCTCCGGGGGATTATGTCATTGTGCCAACGACCGATAAAGCATCACTAGAAGCTGATTTTTATCTTCGTATCTTCACTGAAAAACCAACCGGAGCACAGTGAGTACTGAATGCGGAAAACAGTGGGAATGACTCCTGTCCTGACTCTACAACTAGGCTGTAAGGGGCACTTTGCTTTGCACGCTACGACATCGCAAGCCGAAGCTTGCGATGTCGAGCGCGATATTCCCAGCCCCCGTCGCACCTGTGATATCATGGTGATAGCTGGCGTAGTGAACATTATCGCTACGCCAGCTTCACATGCACTCACCTGCCCTCCGACGTCACTCTGGCCGGCGACCCGTCTCCTTATTAAGAGGGCGGGTTGTGCGGCATCATAGCGACGTCACACGGCAGGCAGTCAATAAAAGCGGAGGGGCGGAGATGAGCGGGACGTAAACATCCCGCCCACCTCCTTCCTTCCGCATTGCCGGCGTGAGCCGCAGGACGCAGGTAGGAGATGTTCCTTGCTCCTGCGGCTTCACACACAGCGATGTGTGATGCCGCTGGAACGAGGAACAACATCGTAACATCGGTCATTTCCAAATTATGGAAATGACCGACGCTACACCGATGATACAATTACGACGATTTTGCGCTCGTTAATCGTATCAAAAAGGCTTTACACACTACGATATCGCCGGCGACGCCGGATGTGCCTCACTTTCAATTTGACCCCACCGACATCGCACCTGCGATGTCGTAGTGTGCAAAGTGCCCCTAAGTGTGTGGCTCCTCGCATAGGCCCCTCTCCATGTCTGTATTTAACTAGCAGCATCACCAAGATATATAATCAGTGTCAACCCAGCCAAACAGATGTGTAAGAAGATTATAGCAGAGCTTTATATTGTTAGGTACATATACTTGTAGACTTGCACAAAGCAACAGGTGAAGAAAAATTATAGTTTTGGCAGGGTTCAAGAGAAAATGGCTGAAGAAAATGAAAACTAGAAAAGAATGAGGTTAGACACAAGTAGGTGGTGGGGCTAACTACATCAACGCCTGACTACAGGGGGACATATCTGACTACAGAAGAATGTGTCTGACTACAGGGGAATGTTTTACACCTCGTGGCTCCCCTGTTGCAAGGAATGATGTGGTCTCCCATTCCTTGCCTGCCACAAGCCCTCCTGCTCAGCAGTACCAAAGGTCCAGGAGACTACACAATGTGCAGAGGATAGTTACTCAGGGAAGCAGCAAGAATCTCGTTATCCCTGCATCTTGTGAAGCCACAGATTCCGCCTCTATGTCTCAGAGGCAGGAGAATGAGCATGTGCAGCAGGTTTTGATTCGCCCACTGACATCACACGGCTTGATGACGAGGCTGGTGATGTGGTGAACCCTGATTGGGTCAAATCCGTTGTCTCCGCCTCGCACCCGCCTTTGGGTGGAGCTGCGCCTCCTTAAAAGCCCCGCTTTCCAATATGGCAGCGCGTGACTGTCCTCTTGTGTTGGATGACTGGCAGCGTGCTGCTACGCCGCTATACAGGCATTATTGTCTTCTTGTGGGCTTTGCCCTTGCTGCTCCGGCAGCGCCTTGTTTTGCAGGTCGTGTCCCTGCCTTCGGTGAGCTCCTCGGGACCTCCTCGGACTCACCTTGTTATTGAAGCACACGTGCGCGGGCACCGCTGTGCTACCCTCGTGCCACGTTTCCGTGGCTTCCGTTTGGGCACACGTGCGTGGGCGCCGCTGTGCTTCTTCGTGCAACAAGTGCACCGAGCTGTAAGCCCCGTCCCATACAACCCTCACGGGTTGGGGCAAGCCGGTGTATGCAGATCGTCTGTTACGTAACAGACGATCGTCAGCAACAACCCGTTCACTCTAACGACCATAGCAGCGGTCCCCTACACCGCACAGTGAACCATGACCGGCGGAAGCTGCCTCTTCACCATCTTGGCACGTTTCCCCGGGTCACCCTCGTAACAGGGATGTGTCTGACTACAGGGAGACATGTCTGACTAAAGAGGAATGTGTCTGACTATAGAGGGATGTACCTGACTACAGAGGGATGTGTCTGACTACAGAGGGATGTGTCTGACTACAGAGGGATGTGTCTGACTACAGAGGGATGTGTCTGACTACAGAGGGATGTGTCTGACTACAGAGGGATGTGTCTGACTACAGAGGAATGTGTCTGACTACAGAGGAATGTGTCTGACTACAGAGGGATGTGTCTGACTACAGAGGGATGTGTCTGACTACAGAGGGATGTGTCTGACTACAGAGGGATGTGTCTGACTACAGAGGGATGTGTCTGACTACAGAGGGATGTGTCTGACTAAAGAGGGATGTGTCTGACTAAAGAGGGATGTGTCTGACTAAAGAGGGATGTGTCTGACTATAGAGGGATGTGTCTGACTATAGAGGGATGTGTCTGACTATAGAGGGATGTGTCTGACTATAGAGGGATGTGTCTGACTATAGAGGGATGTGTCTGACTATAGAGGGATGTGTCTGACTATAGAGGGATGTGTCTGACTATAGAGGGATGTGTCTGACTATAGAGGGATGTGTTTGACTACAGGGGGATATGCCTTTCTACAGGGGGATATGCCTTTCTACAGGGGGATGTGCCTTTCTACATGGGGATGTGCCTGACTACAGGGGGATGTGCCTGACTACAGGGGGATGTGCCTGACTACAGGGGGATGTGCCTGACTACAGGGGAATATGCCTGACTACAGGGGATGTGTTTGCTTACAGGCTGACATGACAAATTTAACAATTAGACTGACATAGCTTAATGGCCGTGAGATAATGAACATAAATCTTATGTCTTGGGTCATATAAACTCTGATCAAAGAAGATTAATTTTAGTCAAACCATTTTCTATTGATAGCAGTGTATCTATTCCTTACAGAGATATGGGAACATAATAGTTGCCTGTGCTGTGAACAATAAAGAAAAAAAAGCAGAAAACTGGGGGCTGGTATTATCAGGCTGGGAAGGCCTATTTTTATTTGACCTTTCCCAGCCTATAAATAGCAGCCCACAGGCGCCCCAGAAGTGCCAATTCTAGCACTTTGCCTAGATTTTCCCAATTGCCCTTGTACGGTGGCAATTAGGGTAATACCGTGTTTCCCCGAAAATAAGACGTCCCCCGAAAATAAAACATAGCAGGAGTTTTCAGGGATGCTTTAATATAAGACATAGCTGCGGTCATTAATGAAGTGTCATGCAGCGGTGAAAAAGTTAAAGACACTGCAGGACACTTCATTATAGACAGCGGAGACCCAATAAAGAAAGAAGAGAGAAGACAGAAGAAAGAAGACGCCCCAATCATACTCACCAGACGCCGACCGGGAGCAGGTGAGCGCATCATGGTCCTGCAGCAGAACACACACACACACACACACATCAGATCTCACAGACACACAGACTACAGATCGCATACACACACTCACCCCATCCTGTGATATTGCTTGCTTCTCAGCGGCGATACTGTGCTGTGATTTTCCAGGACCTTGATCACATGGCCGGAAGCATGTGACATCGGATGTTGTGAGTGTGTGGGCGCGCGATTGTAGTGGTGCGTGCGATATCGTGAGTGTGTGTGAGTGTATGCGATCGGATGTGTGCGTGCATGCGATCGGATGTGTGAGTGTCGGCAGGAGGACAGCGTGCAGCACAGCTGCTGAGAGCGCTCACAGGAGAGCACAGGGAGGAATGATTTGAAAGGGGTGTGTGTGTGTGTGTGTGTGTGTGTGTATGCTGTCTGATGTGAGTGTCGGCCAGACGCAGGAGAGCACAGCCACTGGGAGATCACCGGGAGCAATGATTTGAAAGGAGTGTGTGTGTGTGTCTAAATGAGTGTATGCTATCTGATATATGTGTGTGTGTTTGTGTGATCTGAAGTATGTGTGTCGGCCAGATGCAGGGGAGGCTTGCAGCATACCTGCTGGGAGATCACAGGAGGATCTGGGAGCCACACAGACGCCTGGGGCTGGTAAGTATGATGATCCTGGGAAGGGGGGTCTGCTTTTTGTGGGGGGTAAACTTACCCCAACCATTTCTCCTCAAGAATAAGACACCCCCTGAAAATAAGACATAGTGCTTTTTTTCAGGGCAAAAAATATATGACAGTGTCTTATTTTCAGGGAAACAGGGTACTATGGTTTATGTCATCTGTGAATTGACAGCTGGCATCAAAGCCAGGGGTTAGTAATGGATAGGCATCTATCAGACACCCCCATTACTAACCCGGCAAGCATAGATTTAAAAAAACACACAGGGGAAAAAATATTTGCAGAAACACTCCCCCACACTCACCATTTTATTGAATTTAAAATAATCTTCGTAACATCCCACAACAACTATCGATTCCTATGGAGTGTCATTATAAGAAGTTTCTCAGATCGAAGCTCTATAGAACATTGGCAGTCAGGTGTAGGCTGGCATTTCACACGAGTGGTGAAATCACTAACAGAGACATCAATGCTTCTAAGATTTTCCAGGCTGCCGCTGACCAGCAGTGACCTATGGAGCCTCATTCTCAGAACATTCTCAGAATGACACTCCTTATGACTCGATAGATGTCATGAGATATTACGCTTTGGATTATGTCGTATCTTTCAGGATTTCTTTTTAATTAATAAACTGCTGAACGAGGGAGTGTGGGGAGCAGGGTAGTGTTTATTCCCCAATTGGATTATGTCAGAACATTGAGGATTTTTCTAATGAATACATTGGTGAACAATCGAGTGTGGGGGAGTGTTTATTTAGATAAACTTTTTTTTTTCCTGCTTCTGGTTTTTTAACTCTGTTTGTTGGGTTAGTAATGTGTGGCGCCCCTGAGGCTTCAGTCGCCACAGGGCACGGCACCTGATTTTAGGTGCTGTGCTCATCCTGGATTCCTGAGTGATCAGTGCCGGTTCCACACAACATCACATCCAAACACACGTCACTTGCCAGGACACACACCAGGTCAGGGTTTAAGGCAGGTACTCCATTAAAGCTCGAAGTAGCGACCAGTATACCTGGTTATGGAGCCTTACGTTTCATTCACTGTCCTGTAGGTGTGGGGCCTTGCAGAGGAAGTGTGGGAGGAGTCAGTAGGTAAAGTGGGTGGAGCTAGGTTTAAAAGTGAACAGTTGAGAACTGGTTAGGGGGAGTTTGTGACGCCCTGGACACCAGGGGTCACAGGTAACAACACCTACCACATTACACACACCCCCATCCCCTGTGAGGACACACCAGTCACCCAAAAGGGAGACCTGATGCCTCCCTCAGGGCCAGTAGGGCGCACCAGGTGGGCGGAGTCAGGCGGAAAGGCACGCCCACCGAGGAGACTACTGTCCTGAGGTAGGAAACACAAACAGATGAGTTGTAGAGTGTGACAGTGAGAGGAGTGGAGTTGGAGAGCTGTCAGGGACCCGGGTAGGAGCCTGGGACCCTTGAAACATCAGGCAGGCAGACAGTGGTGGCCGTCTGCAGGAGTACCGGTACAGTAACCGGCGGAACCGTAGGGACCGGGCCAACGTTGGAACCCGCTGGCCCTGAACCGGGGAGTCAACCATGTACCGGAGCACCAGAAACCGGGTACTCAGACCCCGTCTTAGCTTAGAATCCACTGAGTTTAGGCAAATTGACTGATTGCTGGCTGGACCTCACGGGTTCATCCACACCCAAAGTCCCGAAAGAAGGCAAAAGCCCACCGATACCGGGTGAGTGCCACCTCTAAGGGCCAAACACCTGACGGGCCAGCGCCTGCGGGCAACCGAGGGCTCCTCCGGCAGATCAACGTCGGGGAGCGGGCTACCACTGTCCAGGCAGGGGAGCCAAAAAACCACAACAAGAGGTGCAAGGGAAAGGGGCCACCATCAACCTCACAGGGGAGACAAGCAGCCGGCTGCGGGACCCGACCATACCCGAACTTTGGTTTACCAGTGACTCTGAGTGTGAATTAATCGTGAGTACACCAGTGCCATCCGGGCACGACACTGCACCTCAGCACGGCACCCTGCACCCCGACAACAACATCGCCATCAGTCCTCCCCAACCGGGCCCCGGGACACACCGCCCCCTACCCACGGAGGGGCTAACATCTAGGCTGCGGCCGCAACACTGAACCCGGGAATACCCTCCACTCCAGCCGCAGCGGTGGTGCATCCCGTCACCACGACCCGTGGGCGGCGTCACGACCCGTAGGACGACAATGCGGCCCGCCCGGCTGCGCGCCTCGTCCCACACCACCACCACCCTACTGCCTCCCCCTTAACAGAGCAACGTGGCCCCCGATCCGGAGGCGCTCGTGCCACCGACAACCCAAGCCCAGACCTCGAGCGGCTCGGCCCGAGCAGCGGAGAAGCGGCCGGGCACCTCTACGGGCAGTACAAGTTCAGTCAGGAGTCCGTCTGAGGAGAAGGAAGGTGACAGTTGACAGGTCCAGTCAGTTCTAGTCAGAGAGTGGGAAGTCGACGTGGAGTCAGTCAGGAGCTCACTAGTGACTTTGGTGAAAAGAGGAGTGTCGCGGGCGGGGAGGAGGGTGTCAACACTGCGCTCACCCCACTGCTCGGGTCCGGCGGTTGCTGCTCGGTGGTGGCTCGAGCGGTGGACTGGATCCCGGGGGTTCTCGAGCGGCACTCCTCGCCCTTGAGTGAAAGGGGGTTTATTGGTTGGTGGGGGATTGGATTAATGTCCGTGACGCCACCCACGGTTGTGGTGATTGAATAGACACCACCGCTGCTCTGTATGGGGATCCTGGGAGCGATGACAGGGAGCAGCAAAGTTGTTGGTTCTCCCCTCCGTGGGTAGGGGGTGGTCGTCCCGGGGCCCAGTGATGAGTTGGGGGATGAGGGATGGCGGGACCGGTGCAGGGCTTGGTGGGGTGCAGGGACGCGGGGGCAGCGCTGTGCCTCACGGCACTGTGGTACTCACTCAGCCTGAGACAGTGACACAGTTCTCGGTAAAACACACGGCTGGAAAGACGGTTCCCACGGACGGCTGCTGTTGCTTTTCCCCAGTAGTTGACGGTGACGGTCCCTTTTCCTGCACCTAAGTCTATGTTGGTAGCGATGGGTTCCCACCGGTAACCCGCTCCCCGGCTTGGATATGTGCCGGAGGAGCCCCTCTTTGCCCGCAGGCGCTGGCCCTGAGAAACTTGTGCCCTGGCGGTGGCGGTGTCTCTCTCTAACGGTTGGACTGTTGCCTTCAATCGGGACTTGGTTGTTGGGAGACCCGGAGGTCCCCTTCACTGACGGATTTGGCAAATTCACAGCGACTCCTAGCCTTGCCGGGATCCGAAAGGCCCCTGCCACTGGTGCTGACTGTTCTTTGTATACCGCTCCGGTACCGCCGGGCCACCACCCGACCGCGGTCCTTTCGGCAACCTCCAAGCAGCCTCTCCTGCAGACGGTCACCGCCGTCTGCTGACCTTGCTGTCTCAGTCCGGGGCACACACCCGGACCAACTTCAGGCTTTCTCAACTGTCACTTTCTCTTCCACCTTTACTCCTCTCTCTTGCTCCTCTACCACTTCACTCTTTACTCCTCCACTTCCCTAGCTGATCTGCTGGTTTTCCCGCCTCCAGGGCTGTGAACTCCTCGGTGGGTGGAGCCAACCGCCTGGCCCACCCCCTGGTGTGGACATCAGCCCCTGGAGGAAGGCAACAAGGATTTTTGTGTAGCTTTGGTGTACCTATCTGGGGTGTAGGGTGTGATGGTGTCATGACCTGTGACCCCTGGCTTGCCCAGGGCGTCACATTCCCCCTTAGCAAAATGCAGACCGTCCGCGGGCTGCCCGTCCAACACTGGCTTTATTTTCTGAAAAAGATAAAAAACGGTAACACATACAAACAGAAAAACATCATCCCACATCGGGAGGCACTTTGCTTAAACGTTACTAACGGTTTTAACGGTTACTGCTGCCGCTCTCTCCCACCCAAGTAACCTGGCCCTGATGCTGCCTCTAAGAAACAGGCAGCACCCCTTGACACCAGTCCTGAACCAAGTTACCCGAGCGGGATCTGTCCTTCCCCTGCAGAGGGTAGCCACCGGTCCCGGTGGTGGCTGGGCCCCAGCCTGCTCTGCTGCGGGCCCTCCCTCCAACCTGCCTCTCCGGAGGCGGTAACGGTTAGCTGCAACAAAACATATTATTTACAAGCCACTTAACGTTTGTGGTTGCCCTGCAAGTTCACGGGCTTGTCCATAGGAGTTCCTATGCCATTTTAAACGGTCCCCACGGGGACAACGGTGCCGGCAACGGCCGGTTTTCCAAATCACGGTTAATCAGGTGACTGTTCGGTAATCATTTTCATTTTCTCTTATCATCTTTCAAACTTTTAAACAGTAACTCAAACACACGCTTTTCTTCTCTGGTCCCAACGGGGACTGGACAACGGGGTTCCGCTGCCCTACTCAGAGTCCTCGGCTTCACCTGAGGGAAGGGGTGCAGCGCTCACACGGGCCTCCTGGCTGCCCCTCAATTTCGCATCTAGGGCAAACCACCCCCTCTCTCCACAGTGCCGGGTATACTGGACCAAGTCTCCCGGCATCAGGTTCCGACCGGGGTGCTCCTCTGGCAGGTGAGCATTCACATCCCGCCGGGCTATAAACACTTCGGCCTCCAGGCCTGCTTCATAAATAAATCCATAGCCCCGGCGGACATCAAACCGCCTCACCTGCCCCTCATACAGCGGGCCCTGGACACGGAACGTCGCTTGTCTCAGGCTCTCCTTTTCTCTGATTGCACGGTCCACCAGTTCCGCTTTCCTTTTCTCTCTCTCCTCGATCTCCAGGCCCAACAGTACCGGCTCCCTGTCCCAGTACGGCGCTGCTGCGAGCTGTGGCGCACGGGTCGGGCCCCGCGAGACATTTTGGACACTGCCCACTGTTAGTGATCTGGGCGGCAGGTCCCGCGGTGTCTTGGCCTTGGACGCCGCCTTGCAGCGGCAACCCGGCGCAACCTCAGCCGAGGTGTGGGGGATGGGCACAGGGGCTTTCCTCTGCTGGGCCTTCGGCACGGAACGGGCTATCGGCTCCGGCTCGGGGGACTTCTCGGGGGACGCCTCCGGTTCGGGCTTCGGGACTTTCCACGGCAGCACCTCCGGTTGGCGACAGGCTCCGGCTACAGGTCGGCCCGCCGGGGCGGACATGCTGGGTATCGCTACCGGTTGCGGTGGCAGCGGGCCTAGTGGCGGGGTCACGGCTTCCGGGACGGGTGGCGAAGGAGGCAGCAGGGTAAGAGGGTTTGGACCGGGTCCCGCAGCCGCGATGACCGGCCCTTCAAGGGCATCGGGGCGTGGGTCACTCACCCTCCCTTCCTCAGCTTCCTCCTCGCGTCTCCGCACGGCCACTATAACCTCCGTCATGTCGGTCTCCCACTCCTCCATGAGGAGCTGCAGTTTGACCTGCAGCCTCTGGTAGAGCTGCGCGGTCCAGATCTCCACCCACGCCGCGGTCCCTGGCACGGGAGCTACGGTGCTTCTGGACGACATCCACATGTTGCTGGCGGTCTCTCCCAGGAGCAAGATGGTTGCAGGGTCCTGGCGTCCCAGCTTTTATAGCTGCGTTCACATGCAGCCAGCCGCCATTTCGTCCCCCTTAGCCTTTTTCTGGCTCCTCCTCTATCGGGGCGGGGTTTTGGCCTTTGCGCCTCCACTACTCGAGGAGACGCTCGAGCGGGAACTTTTCGCGCCAAAGATGGCGGCTTCTGAAATTTTGTGGCCGGACACCTCCGGCGGTAACAAGGCGCACCTCTACCAGACGGCAGAGCGGTAAGATCCTGTTCGTGACGCCAAGTTGTCGCGGGCGGGGAGGAGGATGGCAACGCTGCGCTCTCCCAATGCTCGGGTCCGGCCGCCGCTGCTCTGCGGCTGCTGCTGCTCGGTGGCTCGAGCGATGGGCCGGATCCCGGGGACTCGAGCGGCGCTCCTCGCCCGTGAGTGAAAGGGGGTTTGTTGGTTGGTGGGGGATTGGATTAATGTCCGTGACGCCACCCACGGTTGTGGTGATTGAATAGACACCACCGCTGCTCTGTATGGGGATCCCGGGAGCGATGACAGAGAGCAGCAAAGTTGTTGGTTCTCCCCTCCGTGGGTAGGGGGTGGTCGTCCCAGGGCCCAGTGATGAGTTGGGGGATGAGGGATGGTGGGACCGGTGCAGGGCTTGGTGGGGTGCAGGGACGCGGGGGCAGCGCTGTGCCTCACGGCACTGTGGTACTCACTCAGCCTGAGACAGTGACACAGTTCTCGGTAAAACACACGGCTGGAAAGACGGTTCCCACGGACAGCTGCTGTTGCTTTTCCCCAGTAGTTGACGGTGACGGTCCCTTTTCCTGCACCTAAGTCTATGTTGGTAGTGATGGGTTCCCACCGGTAACCCGCTCCCCGGCTTGGATATGTGCCGGAGGAGCCCCTCTTTGCCCGCAGGCGCTGGCCCTGAGAAACTGGTGCCCTGGCGGTGGCGGTGTCTCTCTGTTGGACTGTTGCCTTCAATCGGGACTTGGTTGTTGGGAGACCCGGAGGTCCCCTTCACTGACGGATTTGGCAAATTCACAGCGACTCCTAGCCTTGCCGGGATCCGAAAGGCCACTGCCACTGGTGCTGACTGTTCTTTGTATACCGCTCCGGTACCGCTGGGCCACCACCCGACCGCGGTCCTTTCGGCAACCTTCAAGCAGCCTCTCCTGCAGACGGTCACCGCCGTCTGCTGACCTTGCTGTTTCAGTCCGGGGCACACACCCGGACCAACTTCAGGCTTTCTCAACTGTCACTTTCTCTTCCACCTTTACTCCTCTCTCTTGCTCCTCTACCACTTCACTCTTTACTCCTCCACTTCCCTAGCTGATCTGCTGGTTTTCCCGCCTCCAGGGCTGTGAACTCCTCGGTGGGTGGAGCCAACCGCCTGGCCCACCCCCTGGTGTGGACATCAGCCCCTGGAGGAAGGCAACAAGGATTTTTGTGCAGCTTTGGTGTACCTATCTGGGGTGTAGGGTGTGATGGTGTCATGACCTGTGACCCCTGGCTTGCCCAGGGCGTCACAGGAGTGCGGTCGCTGGGGAGTGAAGTGTCAAATCTCACAAGACCGAGCACAGTCAGGGTAGAGAGCCCTAGATTAGGGGACGCTTCAGGCTCGACTAATAAATCTACTGGGAGAGAAGATTGTACATTTCTCGGCCCACCATAGTGTCCGAAGCAGCAAACACAGAGCCTGGGAATTGGGACAGAGGTACAGCCCATTGAAAGGTTCGCGCTGCCTCCGAACGGACTGGGACTTTTTATACAAAAAGCCAAGCAGGGGCCTTCGAAAGCTACAGGCTATGGGGACCCATCAGTAACAGAGAGGTACATGAGAGAAGAATTCACCGTGTCACAACCAGCATTGGGATCCGTGGAGTTCGGGATCGCCTGGAGCCCATCATGGTGGAAACCGGCACCCTGCAGGCATAACAAACAGTGAGTAAAGACACCTTGAACTGCAGCCTTCGTGTCGTCTACTTCTTCCCGTGCCCTGTCAGCCCTGCAACGTACAACTAGGAGTACTACAAGTCCCATCTATCCCGCTCCTGCTGCTGAAGTGCACCCAGTCCCTACCTTACCAGACCACCATTGACTTCACCAACGGTCGCCCCAGGGTACTGCTCCACCTGTGGGGAGCAAGAAACACCTCAGCTGCCATAACTCCAGCCCCGGAGGTCCTGTCTAGCAGCGGCGGCTACAAAGCCGCAATCCACAGTGGCGTTACGAATTTACTAAATATTAACTACAACTCCCATCATCATCTGCCCTTTATTATTAAAAGACACTGCCAGAGTCAGGCCCCACCACCGCTGACTACCCCAGACTAGTCCGGTCCGACACGAGTCATCTAAGGCCCTGGGGAGGGCGTGTCACTTTTGGCGTCACGAACAGGATGATCATTCCCGGTATACCCGGGTACTGTGTGCCTAAGTAAAGTGGGCCTTGAACTGACTTTTTTTAGACTTTTTACTACAGAAATTAAACTACATCACACAGTGAGCAGTTGAAAAAAGCGCGAAAATAAGCCCCTCCCCCTGCTCTGGTGAAGACTGTGCGCTAATGGACTGGACTTATAAAGATTGACACTGGCGGCCAGAAAAAGTAACAGCCAAGATGTGCAGGGCAGTGGACAGAGGGGAACCACTCTTGGTGGGCTGGGTACAGTTTAACAAGCTGTACCCACCCCAATTCCGCCCCCAGAAGGGAGAAAATCCGGTCAGAGGAGTGAAAGGTCAACGGGTGGTGAGCGCTCCAGACAAGCGATGGCTAGCAGTGACCGGGACGACCTGAACGGCGGCATGGCGGCGACCAATCTCCCTGATACATCGGGAGGTGCCATGGACTTAAGACCAGTCCCAGGCCTGAGCTTCCTGGCCGAGAAGGTAGGGCGGCTGGAGCAGCGGTTGCTGAAGCTCGAGACCGGAGCCGAGCAGTGAGCAGCTGAAGCGGAGGTGACAGAACCGGAGCATGCGTCAGTGAACCAGGCGGCGTCCAGCGTCACAGATAAAGAGATATCCTTAGCTGCAGCAGCGGAGACCAGTAAGCAAGTGACTCCAGCAACCCGGCAGAGCCCAGACAACCTGGTAGGGACACTTCCCATTCCTCTGGCCCGAGCACCCAATGCAGCATCACCCTGCCTCTCATGGGATGTCTTACCAGTCAGCAATAAAAGGCTGGCCATCCCACTATGACCTGTCCTGACCCAGACAGACACTGAGGTCTTCTGTAAGCGGCAGCTGATCCAGTACCAGATGATGAGGGATCGTCGGAGGGCCCAGCGGGAGGAAAAAGAGGCTTGTAACCTGGCAACCGAACAAAAACTGCGCAAGGCCAGATGATCTGATCATGGCACAGTAAGACAGGACCAAGTAATAGACTTTAATCTGGAAAGAGGATGGGGATTCATCTGAGAACCAGGACTGAAAAGAGACATCTTTGTGTCCCAGAGGGATATTGAGGCCCATCTACAAAGAGGTTACCCAGGACAGGATGTATACCCGGGTAATAAAGTGGAATACACCCGACAGATGGGTGCACGTGGGTGGTACGCCCTGGACGTACATATACATCGGGAAGATGTAACACTGGTAGTACCTTCCCGCAGCAGCCCCACAGCAACAAGCTCCCAAAACCAGGGAACTCAGACAATGCTGCCCACAGCATACCTGGTATCTGGAGCTGTGCCAGAACAGGATCTCAACCTGTGAAAAACCGGGATCCTAAAATGTAAATTGCCCCCATGTTCTTTTTGAAGACGTCACCATGATTTTTTCCCCCTGTTTTTTTTAGTGAAAATGGACAACCGGGCCACTGAACTATGGGTGGTCAGAACTATAATATAAGTAGTTTAAATGTTTTATTGTTTGCAAAAATAATCTTATTTCTAGGTGATAAAAGTTGACAAACATGTGGGTCACAGGACTATGTGTGGCCAAGAATCCACCTTGTAAAAAGTTAGCACCAGTTGTGCTCCCTACCAGAATTAAAGTTCTCCCCAGAAGAAAAACCTGTCCAGCGTGCAAAGAATTGGGGCATCAATACTCTGACGCATGCCCAGAGCCTATGTTGGGGGTTTTCTCGCGGCGGGTTCCCCATGGACTGTTACCTACACCTGGAGCAGTGTGACGGACACCTGGTCAGGGATCACACTAGACTCTCAAAAATGTTTATTTATCTTTTTTAAGTTATGCAACGTTAAAGTATCTTGCCTCCCATCAAGGGATGAATGTTTTATTGTTTATAGCATATTTAAAATGCGGCATAACTGTTTTGTTTTATTTTCCAGCCTGCGGTCGTGCTGGGATTTACCAGGTGGAAGTGTGGTGCCCCTGAGGCTTCAGTCGCCATAAGGCACGGCACCTGATTTTGGGTGCTGTGCTCATCCTGGATTCCTGGGTGGTCATTGACGGTTCCACACAACATCACATCCCAACACACGCCAGTTGTCAGGACTCACACCAGGTCAGGGTTTAAGGCAGGTACTCCATTACAGCTCGAAGTAGCACCCAGTATACCTGGTTATGGAGCCTTAAGTCCCATTCACTGTCCTGTAGGGGTGAGGCCTGGCAGATGTAGTGTGGGAGGAGTCAGTAAAGTGAGTGGAGCTAGGTTTAAAAGTGAACAGTTGAGGAGAACTGGTTAGGAGCAGTTAGGAGGAGTTCAGTTAGGAGCTTACTAGTGACTTTGGTGAAAAGAGGAGTGCGGTCGCTGGGTAGTGAAGTGTCAAAACTCACATTACCGAGCACAGTCAGGGTGGAGAGCCCTAGATTAGGGGACGCTTCAGGCTCACCTAATAAATCTACCGGGAGAGAAGATTGTACATTTCTCGGCCCACCATAGTGTCGGAAGCACAGCAGCTTACACATAGCCTGGGACTTGGTACAGAGGTAAAGCCCATTGAAAGGTTCGCACTGCCTGCGAACGGACTGGGACTTTTTATACAAAAAGCCAAGCAGGTGCCCTCGAAAGCTACAAGCTACGGGGACCCACCAGTAATAGAGACGTGCATGAGAGAAGAATTCACCGTATCACAACCGGCACTGGGATCCGAGGAGTTCGGGATCGCCTGGAGCCCATCATGGTGGAAACCGGCACCCTGCGGGCATAACAGACAGTGAGTAAAGATACCTTGAACCGCAGTCTTTGTGTCGTCTGCTTCTTCCCACGCCCTGTCAGTCCTGCAACGTACAACCAGGAGTACTACAAGTTTCATCCATCCCGCTCCTGCTGCTGAAGTCCACCCGGTCCCTACCTTACCAGACTACCATTGACTTCACCAACGGTCGCCCTGGGGTACTGCTGCACCTGTGGGGAGCAAGAAACACCTCAGCTGCCATAACACCCCGGAGGTCCCGTCCAGCGGCGGTGGCTACAAAGCCGCAATCCACAGGTAGCATCACGAATTTTACTAAATATTAACTATAACTTCCATTATCATCAACCCCTTCATTATTTAAAGACACCGCGAGGGTCACGGAGCTGGACCCCCGCCACCACTGACATCCCCGGACTAGTCTGGCCTGGTTCCGAGTATCCGCCCCAGGGCCTTAGGTGACTCGGTGTCGGGCTGGACTAGTCTGGGGTAGTCAGCGGTGGCGGGGCCCGACTCTGTGACCCTGGTGGAGTCAATCAAAATGGCAGATGGGGCGAGCGTGTCAAATGCGGTGTCTGATAGATGCCTATCCATTACTAACCTCTGGGCTTGATGTCAGCTACTAATTCACAACTGACATCACCCCCAAAAGTATTACCCTGATTGCCACCGAACCAGGGCAATCAGGAAAAGCCAGGCAAAACACCAGACTTAGCGCATGTTATGAATACACCACTTTGGGGCTTCTGCGGGCTGC